>NW_022639533.1:927426-939697 GCF_010583005.1 Odontomachus brunneus
CTGTGCCGTCGAAATGTGGCGTTTTCGTGGAGGAGGGCACCGTCGGGAGTCTTTCGCGAAATTTTCCACAGTGATCTTGGCTGGATTTTCTGCCGAAGGATCGACGCGAAATGGAACGGGACGGATGTCCTCGCGAATTTTTACCGCACGTCTTTTTGACGCTCCAGCAATGCAAAATGTAGAGTTTCGCTGAATTACGTCGAATTCGGTTGCCGTGAAACCCAGCAGAGCGTATGCATTGGAAGCAATTTAATACTGATTGCGCGGTGCTAAATTTTATTCGTGCGAATTAATTATCGGTTAGATCACTTTACTGATGATTGCGTTCAGAGTCTCGTTTCGTGTTCAATTGTCGATTATTCGTAAGAGAAGAGCGCAGATCTCGAAACCTAGCCCGTGCACGTTTACGACGCGCTTTTCTTCTCTCGTGCGTTCGTTAAAATTTACTTGAAATTCGACGTTTTTCATTCACGCATTGTCGAAACGATTCCCTCTCTTCTTTGATCCGGAAGGAAGGATTATAGTAATAAATATTTCCGTCAGTACTCAACGTCGTTCAATATCTCTCACGTGGGAACTTGAGTCAAAGGTGAAAAATATTTTCAGCCTTTTCCTATTCGCGAGAGAGAGAGAGAGAGAGAGAGAGAGAGAGAGAGAGAGAGAGAGAGAGAGGCGTTGCGGGGAGCCAGCGGCGAATGCGAATGAATAGCGGAGGTACGGTGCGACATGAAAGGGGCGGCAGAGCCGAAGCTCCGGTCCAGGAGCGGAGACAGTAACGCTACTAATATGCAAATCTTATCATCCGATTTATTCGTCAGCGCCGAGTCCACGCGACGAGCGACGGCGGAGTCGCGACTAAAACGGCGTTCCAACGTCTCCTTCTTCCTCCTCCCGTCTGCTCCCCTCGTCACTCTCGCCAACCCCCCATCTGAGCTGTCGTTCTTCAGCGCGTCCTGCACCGTTAATCCAAGTTAATGGTATGAATTAAGTGGATTATATTTCCTTTACCCGCGCGCGCGGAGCGTCGCGAGAACGCCACGTAACTCGATTTTCAGTCGAGGGGTTAAGGCGCTTTGGCGCGGAGGCTCGTCAGCTCGACCTTGCCGAGACGAGACGAGACGAATTGAGTCGAGGTGAGACGAGATGAGACGACGACGACGACGACGACGACGACGACGACGACTACCCCTCGAGTTTCGACGCGTACGGTTCCCCTTCGCTCGTCTGATGGAATCGGACGCGATTCTTTCGGGATTCTAGATGCACGGGTATCTTATTCTCGTGTACTTCCGACTCTTTCCCGCATTTCCGGTATATTGCCCGACGACAGTGCATAGAAGAGCGCCGTTCGCTTTTTTATTCGCTGGATACCTCGAGGAACGCCTTATCAAGGTTCAAGTGCCGGGTGGTAATCTAATCTCAAGCCAGTTTAATTACATACTCTTCGGGGAGAGATTTCGGGATAGAGTGGAGGGCGAAGGACGGGGGATATTCTTCCGGACGCGTGTACGGTCGAATTACGTATGATCGTTGGATAGTTCGAAACAGGTTGACAGTTTACGTCGAGCTGCGTCCTTAACGGACCTCAGCTATTGGCTGAAGGTGCATTACTCTGTTCAAGGACATTATTGATACTTCATTATCCGATATTGGAAATTAATAGTAACCAGGGAAGCAAGTGTTCAACGCCTTCCCTTTAAGTGCTCGTACGCTTAATAGCAACGATATAACGAGCTACCAATTAAAGCCGAACTGTCCTCACGTCGCGGTGCGTTCGACTGGCTCATTGATTGGCCAGAATTATCGCGTGATATTATTATCGTGGAATGTAATGGAAATTTCTTTGACGAGCATCATATTTTTGTATTTTCCTATGCACGATGCACAATAGTGTTGCGTATACTGCTCGTTCTTACGGACAAGAAGTAATAGTTGGTTTATTCCAGATATCGATCTAAAATTTTAGATAACTGTAGATAGGAAAACTGTATTTTCCTTATAGTCACTGGCCAAATTTGGAACAATTAAAATAGTGGGGGGAAGAGGGTTTATTAATCGTGGAGAGAGAAAAGTGAAATACTATTCACTTTTATTATTAATATTAATAATATTATTATATATAATTGATATTTTATATCACTTAAAACGAAAACTATATTAAGATAAATACTAAGATAAATACTAAGATAGATACTAAGATAGATACTAAGATAGATACTAAGATAGATACTAAGATAACTTTACTAAGATAAATACTATATTAAAATTAAAATTATGTAAATAGGTAAAATAAACAAATTATTAATAACAAACAATTAATAAAATAATTTTAATAGTAATTACATCTGTCTAAAAAATATCTCGCCATCAATTTCTGGTGGATTCAATTGAATTCGCTAGCACTCGCGTTCGGCACTTGCATTCAGGATGTAGTTTTTTACTTCTAAATTACTTAGGCGCACACTTGCGTGGAAAGTCTATTTCTTCTCATGTAAATAATGCCTCGAATTTACAAAGTATATCAATTTTAATACAGTGTAACTCAGTGCACGTGACATAACTAAATATTTCTGTAATTTTTATGAAGTTTATCAGTAATTTGGATTATGAT
Source organism: Odontomachus brunneus (assembly GCF_010583005.1). NCBI lineage: Eukaryota > Metazoa > Arthropoda > Insecta > Hymenoptera > Formicidae > Odontomachus > Odontomachus brunneus. The sequence goes on from NW_022639533.1 coordinate 930,038, forward strand.
GCTTATATGAAAAGTATCCAAATATATGAGAACCAATATTAGTTTATTAGAAGACTATATAAGTATTTTTAAACATGAATTCAACTAATACAACAATACTAATTTACTGTTTCATATAGGTATGATTTTATTTACACGACAGTTCTTTTGAATCGTTACAATTTCTGGAACTGTCAGGTCAATTTTGATAAAAATTGTCTTATTTATGTGTTTTATTATATTTTAGATACTATACTTATGGTTTGCAACAAGAAAAATGTTCTATGTTGCGTTTCATAAAACGATTTTTTCCATGAAAACAATGCGTACGAGAAGAATGGTATACAATCGACAAAAATTCACAGAGGAAAAGTGACCTCGAGCGTGAGGGATCAACGACGCCCTTAAGTTGTGGGGGAGTAAACAGATCGGCGCATCCCGGGTTTGTTTTATCTCCCGTGTGGGTTGTAGACTCAACTTTTGATCCACTCGACGTGTACACGATTTCTCCCGGTCTAGCGCGGCAGTGGCAATAATATATCTGAAAGCATCGGGTGTCGCGCCGGAAGCAGAAGTGATTTCATCTCGATGTCGCTGGGAAGTAGAGACATTGATAGGTACGACGGTAGACAGAAAGGGAAAGAAAGACGCGGCCAAGAAAGGGAATGGGGGAGAAGAGAGAAATGTAGAAAGAGAGAGGGAAAGGTAAAAGTAAAACGGGATAAGATTGAATTGCTCCACGGAGACGTGCGGGGGCGGGCGAGCGAAAACGAGCGGGAAAGTGCGGCGGCACAGAGGAGAAATGAAAGATCGGGGTGAGCGTTGGCCTCTCGCCCTCTCCTCTGGAGGGCACCTCGCGGCAGATGAATCGCACTTCATGCCGATGAGTAGCCGTTACAATCCGCTTCCGAGGCTGCGGAATAGTCCGGCGCGAATGAGCTCGCTCTTACGAGGAGATTGGCCGGGCAGTCCCGAGATCGGCGAGAACCGCTTTGACGAACTCCCGCGTGAAATAGCATGAGGGGTTCGTGCGAGTAAAAGGAAAACGAAAGGAGAAAACGATGCGTGTGCTAGTGGATGCGTGCAAGTGCTGAGTATGTGATGATAGAGCGCTCGTGAGTATTGTTGCAAGGTCAGTCGTGAGGTCAGTTGTCTTTGCGGGGTACACGAGAATTTGACACGGGCTGTGTGTGTTTAGAGTGGATTATTCTTCCAAGAGGGAGGATTTCTCAAATAGACTTTCGTGTTTATCAGGACGTGAGACGATGTGTGATGGAGACTTTACAATCTTTTAAATTTCTCTTGAGAAGCAAATATACTGTATCAAATTTGTTGATAAATTTACATCATATGCAATAGCGTAAATGTTTTATTATATTCATTATTGATGCAGCAACATATTTACACTGTAAAAACTGATGTGTTAAATTTAACACATTTTATGTGTCCTAAATCATCTCATTTATGTGTAAATTTAATACAAAACAAATGTGTTAAAAAGTAACACGCATAATATGGAAAAAATTAACACAAGAATTTAAACACTTGAATACCGTTAGGAATCACAGGTTGTGTTAAATTAACATATTCAATATGTTAGACATAGATTATGTCAATTTAACATTTTCATTTCATCAAAACCATAGATTAATACTTCTCTCAAATGTTAAAGTAATGTTTTATTTTAGTTAATTTAACATTATAAATATGTCAATTTAACACAAACTGTGATTCCTGATGGTATTCAAGTGTTAAATTCTTGTGTTGATTTTTTACATATTATGCATGTTACTTTTTACTACATTTGCTTTGTGTTAAATTTACACATAAATGAGAGTGGATGATTTGGGACACATGAAATGTTAAATTTAACACATCAGTTTTTACAGTGTATGAAAAGATACACTAAGATTTTCATATTTTACATGACACTACTTTGAGTAAATCTTGGTAATTCTTTTCGTGTCCTTATTTCGTCAATCTGCGTGATAAGTATGGGCACAATAATGGACCATACATAAAAAATACATAAACAATGCAACTTTTACAAATTAACTAATAAAATTGCTGCCAAATTCACATCCATTTATTTGACATGATATCTCATATATCATGAGATATGATATGATATAAAATGATGTTATGATATAATATATATAGTACCAATCAAAAGTTTGACATAATTGATAAAAATGTTCATCGGGAATAATTGTCTGGATTGTCATCTTCAGAAAGCAAATCTTGATTATTTTCCTCCTTTGACCGGTAAAGTTGCTGCCAAATTTACATACAGTTGTCCGTCCTATTCCGGGTTATTTATTTCCTCTGTCAGATATGTCCCGTTTTCTCTCTCGCTCTTTCTTTTTTTCGCGATCGCACGCGCCGTTAATTGTATCCGCAGTAATTATTTGTCGGCTGTTAATTACCCGCGTTGCTAGTTATTAACGTGCGCGTAATTACTTATTACATTGGTAATTAGATATCGCTGCGAAATTAACCGTCAATTAAATTTGACATACAGATATCATAACGACGTATATAGCGCGTAATACACTTGCGAACCGGGTAGCTACTTTGTCGAAGTGTCGCGAGCGTGCAGAGAGGTCTCGCGCTATCGATTTCAGCTAGTCTATCTGAAATTCGCTCATTAAACATTAAATTATCGATACATTAACCGTATCGATACATTAAATATACAATATACATTAAATTACCGATACATTGAACGGTTCATCGCGCGACCGACCGAGAATGAATGGCGGTGCGGCCTAAACGCGACATCATTTTAAATGCGATGAAGAAGCGCTGTCGGTCTCTCAGGTCTTCTGCTGGTCTGAACGTATACCGCGTTCCCTCGTGAATCCCGGGCAACTTGGGACGTTCTGAGATCGTTTACCTGCTAGTGGGCACTTAAGCTTCGATGGACCCCGCTTGGCAGGTCGCCGTGCACTCTCGCTCGGATAAAACCGCAGCTGGGTTCGCACGGAATTACGATTATTTATGACTGTGTGACCTAAACCGGAAGTCCTCGGCTCATCGCAAAATTGCTCGGAGTCAATCTCCTCGTAAGCTCTCGCGATTTATGGCCCGACTTTATAGCCTCGGAAAAATCGATCTGTTTTCAATCGAAAAGATAGTAGCACTATCTTTTCTATTAAGACAAGCTTTGAAGAAAACATCGGATTTTTTTATGCGGTAAGAGCAATTGCTCTCTTGTCGGGACTAAGTATCTGGAACTGAAGCTGCACGATGAAATCTCGAGAAAACAGATGGCTGTTGGAGAACGGAAATTGGAATTTAGCAGAACGCGTTTGCTTCTCGTTGATGCGACTGTAAAAAATTGTCGTGAAATTTGAGTATCTTTTGAGAGGGAGACTCAATTATCGGCTTCGCGTTCAAACAAATTACTCGTGCACGTCGAATGCGAGTCGATTGATTTTCTCGTTGAGACATTTTCGTATTTGCTATATGCTTGAAAGATACGTATATGCAAGTGTGTGTGTATATGTATGTGTACATAAGGTCGAAGTGCCCGACAGCGGACTCAGTTCGTGCGCGTTCAAATGCGCGGGATCTTCGGAAAATGCTGTTCTTCAACATCACTTCTCTAACCGCAATTTTATTCCGCTGCCTCGCGGCACGTGATACTACGCCGATCCGGCCGTCGCTCCGGAAATATATAGTTAACTCGGAAAAGTAACGTTTTTCAAAGTTGATGCAACTTGCACGGACGTGAGCGCTCGCGGAGGCTACTTTTATCAATTGCGCACGTATACATGATACACGTGTCAGCGAACATGCACAGCACTCGACGTGCTTAAGGTGATTTCACGTGGATCGCGCGGCCACGTCATAGCTTCGCCTGCTTGATTCCGAACGCGAGTGTTGTTCTTTGGCGAAATACCTCCTCGCATAGAAAATTTCCTGGTATCTAATTAGGATCTGGGCCGAATTTCTAAAATAGTTATGGATTCTGGTTAGAAGTGTAATGTTTTAAACATGCGATTCTAAGTGGCAAAATTCAGAATTTTCCTAATATTTTTTTTGGTCTTTATTTTACGTTAGAATTGGATAAAGTATATTTTTCAAATAATATATATATATATATATATATATATATATATATATATATATATATATATATATATATATGTGTTATATATATATGTGTGTGTGTGTGTGTGTGTATAAAACTGAAATATATATTATGCAATATATGCGATATTACCTTTGTAATCGTTTTTTAGCTGGAAAACATCTATTTCTGAATTCAACCTAACTATATCACCTAATACGTTTCAAGTAATGACTATTGACTATTCTTAAAATTACGCTTAGATTTTTACAATACATTTAGCATGACATATTACTTAGAGCAAATTTTGATAATTTTTCATATTCCTTATTTCTATATATTTCTTTATTTCATCGTTCTACGTATAGTAAGTATGCCATATATAAGTGTCATATGAATCACTCATAAGGGATACAACCCTTAACAAATCACGACCGGTGAAGTTGCTGCCCAATTTACCTGGATTCAGGCACGGTGCGAATGCTTAGAAAGACCAACGAGTCTTGGCAAGGTAAAGCTTGAAGCTTTATTGACGTTCACGTATTCACGGCTGGCAGAACATTCGAGATTTGATTAAGACAGATGAGGGATAGAATTAGGGACAAGACATTCTTTCGAATGGAAGTTCGCTTAAGCGACGTTCCACGTATCGGGGCGATCGAGTCACGTAAGGAGTGAAATTTCCGGTAGCTGCACGAGCACCGTGCGAGTTTATGGCTTCACGTGGGAGGTAGCCTAAAAGCAATAGCACAGCGGAGCGCCGAGACAGACATCGATGCATAAAACTAACAAATCTGGTTGGCGCGCGTAAAAAGCCGGCGGTTGTACGGCCGCGGCGAAAGTAGTTCGCTAACATCAATTTTCCACTTTATGGAGTTTCGTTACTTACCGCGCGGTCGGTCGGCTGTTCGCTCGAGCCGCGTTCGCGCGTTTACCTGTTGCCAACCTTTAGATGGGTCGAAGCCACGGTTGTAGGCTCCGATGCGCCGCTGCGGACGCAATTGAATTCCGCATCGACGTGCGTGGACCGAACAATTACTCGGGGATTCTGCCGACGCGGGCGCGTTATCGAGTTACAAGCCGATAGCTGCGAACTAACGCGGCTCGTAAACTAGCAACTTTCTGGGAAACTTGCGCGCTATCTCGTAGACGCCCATACAAATAATCCGCGTCATTGAGATGGCGTGCGTTGGGCGGATTAATAATCAAATGAAGTAACTTGTCGAGCGGCGGTACTCTCCTCCGCTGTACCGACCACGATTGCTCGGCTCGACGCCCCACAGGGAATCACGCGCGAAATTTGCGAAACTGAGTCCCGGCCGCGCGAATCACGTCCGGAAAGGAGCTACTCTCCTTGCACCGCTTTATTCGACGATCGCTCAAAACTCAAGACTAGCCGTTACGCCATTTATTTCTGAAGTGCATAGAAGTACATTTATTTCTGAAGTATATACAAGCACAAAGTGCTCAGGGAGATCGGGGCGCGCGGGATAAATCAACGAGTTACAGTCCTAATCAGACGCGGTAGCGTTGTGAAAGAAAAATTCGCGTTCGTACACGCGATGGGGTGAAATCGGTGCAGGAAACCGCAAGATCAGTGTAAATCTTGAACGAAATGAATTTTAAAAATCGAGTATAGAAGGTAGTAGAGAGTAGAGAGAGTTTGTATTTGTTCTCTTATTATTTATTTATTCTTTTATACCCGTTTTTGTGCGGGTTGGGTAAATTAATATATTTTTTAATTGTTAAATTTAAGATTAGTGACTTATAAAATATTACTTAGTTTGTCAGTTAAAAATTACATAAACAAAAACTAAATTAAAGGTTAAGTTAGAATTGAATTAACTTAGTGGAGCTAAGTGTGTTAATTAATTATGCAAAGCAATATATATTTTTTGCATATTTAATTTTTAATCACAAATTTAATTTATGTGAAATAGTAAAAAAGTAGTTTTTTATATATAAAAGTACTTTATATAAAAGTACTGACTGTTTTGAGTTCAGGATTCCATACAAGAGAATATTGGCGCTCAGAGAAACGAAAAGAAGTTCTACTGGCAATATTTCTCGTCTCTCTTATTTTACATTGCAAGGAGCCCGCAATGATTTTAATACTGATGAGTTATTTAAGCTTGTAGAGAAAAGTTAATAACTTAAAGTTAACGCATTTTAAATTAACTAATTTATATTAAAAATTGACTTATTTATAATAAATTAAGGTAAAAGTTCTTCTTTAATTTTTTATCTTATCTTCAGATTAATCAGTTATTATATCACTCCGCCTGTTTGTATCACTTTTGTCAGATTAAAATACTACGGAATTAAAATGTAACTAGTGATTGATTGAGAGATGTTTGAAATAACTTAATGTCACCCTCTCTCTCTCTCTCTTTCTCGAAAGAACATCTTTTGTACTCGTATTTGTCTTTTTTCAAATCGTTTGAATCCTCAAAAGGTTTAGAACTACAGTATTTTTAAGTTACGCTTCGGCACTTTTACATATATTTTACATATTTAGAACGTCGCAGTTCCAAACTTTTCCAGGTGCAAAGATTTTGAACAAAGTTACAAACGAGTGTAAATGCCATTCTTTCGGATGACATCAAGAAGTTTGAAATATCTTGCAGTCGGTTGTTGGTCACTGTGTTCAACTGTCTCTACTTCTATTCGCTGAGGTATAAACGAATCGAAAAGTGGTACAAACAAATACAAGTGAACAGAGCACTTGGAAAAAAATATTCTCCTTCATTTTATGTCCAAGTCGTACGTTGGGGATTTACAGCGCGGTCGCGCCACCAAGTTATTAAAATCGACAATCGGCTCTGAGTGCACGCGGATTGCTTTTGTCGGCGACGAAGACAGAAAGAGCGCGAGTACACGTAGTCCGTTCACACACGCACACGCGTTAGCACGTACGTACGTGTGCTAACATCACGCACACAATCGAGCGCGGCGCGAATGTGGGACCACTCCGGAATTAGACCATGTAAGGAATGGTTGATGGGCGTCTCGGTAGTCGGCGAACTAGCCGGTTTTATGGGGCGATGGTTTTACGAGCGCATCTGGCCCATCCACCACCCTCTAACATACCCCGGTTCCATGCGCCGGGGCAGGGAAAAGGTACACGAATAGTCCCGGTATCCCTCGCCGACCGTATCCCCCCGGTACCGTACCGTCGGAGTTCACAGACGACGTGGCCGAGGTCATACTCTCGGAGCTCTCGGTGCTTTTCTTCGGCGAGCACTCACCGCGCGTTTCTGATCAGCCTAAGAGAGTTTCCGGCGGCGACGGAGGCGGTGACGGCGGCGGTGGCGGCGGCGGTGGGTCGTCCGTCGTGGTTTTACACCGTCGTGAAGCTCTTCACCGGGGCCACTCGAGTGGCTTGTTTGTGCCGCGCTCGCTGAAAGCTTTGCTCACGCATCATCGAGGTAGCTTGGGGCACGTTGATTGCCACGGCAGCGAGTAGCTGCTGAAGATAGGATGGTTACGTCGACGTTAACGGGCAAGCGTAAACTGGGGATAGTACGCGGGAGATGCTTGCTAATACGGCCGCTCTTGCTTCGAGGCACAGCCGCAGCTTCGATTATCCCGTCCGAAAGACTCCGGGCGACGTCGACGTAACGAAACGTGCACTTCCGCTTCTACCTCGGCGCACAGCGGATCGAGACACGGGAATGAGCGAACGTGGCATCTCTGTGCCTTTCGCTTTGTGTATTTAACCCTCTAGAAACTCTAGAAACCCTCTAGAAATCTTCCTAGCATCAAAAAGTTACGTAAACCCTAAGCATGGGTAGATTCTATCCAGCGCATTTTCACTTGCTTATAACTTTCGGGTAAATGATCAAAATTCAATCCTTCTGTTTTCAGTCGGTGTAGAAAACATCGTGGAATATGAATCTATTAATACTTTTGCGATTCAGTGAGGTTAAAAACAGTTATAACGAAGAAATAAAAAACATGTTCCCAAGTAGGAATTTACTGGCATCAAAGTAGCTCAGTACCGATTTATGGTAAATGTTACTGGCATAGTATCAGATGCCAGTACGAGTTTAGTATTGGTGTGATACTGGGATGATAGAAAAGGATCAGTATCGGAAAACAGTACTGTCACAGTCCGAAAATCAGTACTATACCAGTATAAAAAAAAGTATTGATTCCTAGCACTATGGAAGTACATTTTCTCAGTATTGGGTCAGTATCGATTTCTAATAATTTTTATTATTTGTACAATTGTTAATATCACAACTATATAGTACGGAAAGAAAGATCAGACCATGGTCGGTCGGGCTGCTCTCGTTTATACCTATACATATTTATTTTTAATAGTCATATGAGGAAAAAATCTTTGGGGTAACGGCTGGAATCGAACTCGAGTCTTCCACTTGTCAAGGCAAGCGTTCTTACCACTGAGCTATCTAGGTTAACTACCCAGTACTTAACTTTAATACGGAGCCAGTACCAATAATACAACTTTTTTATATTAGGCCCAGTATTAAGCCAGTACCAAAACCGGACATCCGCTTTTCGGTATCGACCCAGTATCGGGCCATTTTTCCGTACTGGCGAAACGTTTACAATTTCTACTTGGGTTTTTAAGAACGGTAACGCTCGAGAAGTTGGTCTGAGTAAATTTCTCCTATATTTAGGATTCTGGAGTTAAATAATAATACTCTTCTACGTAAGTAACAAATACACTTAAAAAAGTTTATAGATTCGTGTATAAAATATAAAGTCTCCTATATTTTTAAAACACTCTGTAGCTTTTTGAAATTTCCATTAGTACTGATTCTTTGATGTACAGAAAGAATTTGATCGACATATAACAGTAAAACTATACTTAAGTAGAGGAGACCAGGATCAAACGACCAATGGATCAATCTTGTCCCCATACCGGGGCAAGTTGGCTAGTGACTTGAGGTAAGCAGGCCACGTATAAAATATATATCCTGATTTAGTTTCCGCGAAAGATCTCCACACACAGCTCTGTCGGCCCTTAAATAATATTTTCGAGAAAATTGTCTACTTATGATTGCTCACAACTATTTAGTAACACAGTAAACTAAATACAATTCAATACTGAGGGAAAATCCTTTTGCTCACGTCCGCGTTTAACACGATTCCCGAGGAAGTTGAAATAAACTTAAAGAAAATAACGAACTCCGATCGTAACGGAAATGTATTATTGAAAGTCTTATCGCTTTTTATTATATCGTTTCTCTTGGCATTCAATGTCATTGTCGAGTTATTTTGACGCTCTCAAACGCGCATTATTGTCATTGCGGATGCTTCTGCGTAACTGTCACGACGAGTCGAGTGTAATCGTGCACGCGAAATGTCCGGGACTGTGACAACGCGTATCAGCAAACATCGCTGTGGCTCTCACGTTCCTCAAATCCTGAGGCGTATCCTCGTAAGACACTGTGTGTCGACTGTGCCAACGGCGGATAGACGAGGACCATAACACATCACAGATAACCGGACATCCGTCGACAGTCTCTATCGACACGAACGCGCATCCTCCCACGCGACGGTTAACCCCTGAGGAAAAGACGAGAGAGACAGAGAGAGAGAGAGAGAGAGAGAGAGAGAGAGAGAGAGAGAGAGAG
>NW_022639533.1:940115-945520 GCF_010583005.1 Odontomachus brunneus
AGAGAGAGAGAGAGAGAGAGAGAGAGAGAGAGAGAGAGAGAGAGAGGGTGGGAGTGCAATGAGAATGCTGAGCTTCTATATATAAAAAGGGGATCGGTAGGAAGAACTTTCCTTCAAAGTATTTATGGCGGATTCGGGGTTGAGCACGATCCTAGATGACAGAGCGTTATGTCACGCCCTTTTTGAGAACAGTTGGGACGAAGAGGCCGTAAGCAACTTCTGCACGAGAGATCAGACGTCCGGAACGAGGTACGTGGGTTTCGGAGTGTGTACGAGCGTTGGAGGGACGTGACGTGTGAGTGCGTACATGCATGTGCAGGTGTGCGCGCGCGTTTATGTGTGCGCGGATATCGATTGACAGGGAGAGGCAGTTGGAGAAACCGGGAGGATATAAAGGAGATTGGACGAGGGCTCGCGGCACGCACGTAAACCCCTATAGGTGCCCATATCTGCCCCATTGATACGAATATCCGACTACTTCTTCGTTATGCAACCGTAGCGGGCGATCTCGCAGCGGCTATTCGTCGCTGTATGCGTGTGCGTGCTCTTAACGCGGAGTATCGCGTGTACCTGAAAATTGTTGTTGTACCGTTGTCGAGACCCGCCCCCGCCCGATGGAATTCTGATAGCGCCGAACGACCGGCGTTACTCGCTATTGGCGTTTATTCCCATCGCGGCGCGAGTCTTAGGATTGCGCGGGACGCGGATTGCACGTCGGTTCGGGAAAGGAATCGCCGTTGTTGAGAAATTCCACCTGCGCGGATAGCGCAAGGTAAATTGCGCCGGGAGGTGGGGCCGCCCGATCGGTAATCCACCGCTTGAAACGTTCAGGAAGTTCTAGTGCTATTTTTTCGACACACAATCAATGTTTTATCAATAAAATCCTTTAAAATGACGAAAAAAATAATCTTGCAACAATACCAGTGAGAAGAAATTCGTAAATGTCATAATATCGCCTTTAATTCCAAAAATTATTGAATATTTTAAAAGTGACAAAATAAGAATTGTAAGGCTTTTATTTCATGTCAATAACAATTGTAATTATAAATATGTTATTGGTTTTATGAATTATAAACATACTATCGGCTTTAAAATTCTCATAAAAAAATCTAAATTTTTTCTTTAGCTGGACAGTGAATTTAACACTTCAATAAAATATGTTTAAATGTTTATTTTATTGTTACAACAGTTTATAAATTTTTGATATACAAATATGTCAAATTAGAAAAAACTTGGGTAAATATTAACGAACTCCATTTCAACTTTGGTTTTGACATATGTTATCAAAACTACTATGTTGAATAACGTACAAAAAGTTTTAGTCAGTTACTGTCAGTTAGTTTATTACAAAAATATTAACAAGAAAAATTTCATAAATAAGGCATTTTTTGACACCGTATGCATTTAAGAAACATAGAATAAAGTAGGAAGCTTTAACCCCACTTTGAAACTTTTTAACAATGCTTTAAAAAACCAAAACAAAGCTAGTCTAGCCTGATCTAACTTGTATCACTTTGTTATTAGCATATGTTATCAATAAATATGTATCTGTTTCTGTAAATTTAAATGTAGTGACATGTACATTATTTGTAACATCTTGATAACGTATGCCAAAGTTAAAGTGATATAAGTTAGATTTATTGCGAGAAATATCTCAAAAACGATACGATAGAAATTATTAGAATTTTTGTTATACGCATTGTTAGTATGATAAGAAAAACTTTTGTATATATATCGTATACATATTATAAATTTATCTTATATTTCGTGTCAAACACAACCTAATCTAACCTTCTTAAGTGAAACTATGATCTCGTTACGGAATCTTCGAGTTTCGAGTTGCGTATTGTGAGGAAGTGAGCAGGGAGAAAGGAGAAACGAAAAAAGGGAATTGGAAGAGGGGAAAATCGTTTGGCTGGACGACAAACGAAATCGACAAGGGGACGTTAACGGGCGTTATTTTCGCGCTGTGAAAGATGAATCGTAGTCGACGGAAGTACGAATTCTGTTTGAAAATGTAATCCATGCATTCTTTATTCCGGCTAAGTGTAGCATGGCGCGCGCGAGCCCGTTAAAACTTAAAATTACTCATCCGCTACATAGTTAGAACCTTTACAAGATTGTCTGCATAATTCATGGATAATGCTGCTCCGATAAGTCCGGGGAATTACAACTTTCGCTAATTCTGATATTACGCGAACTTTCTTCCCTTTGATAGATCGTGTGTCTTATTTTTCTCTTTCATGCCATTCCCTTGAAAATTACGTCACGTAATAATATATATATGTATATGTATAAATACATACATACATACATACATACATATATATATATATATATATATATATATATATATATATATATATATATATATATCGGTAGATCATAAAAATTTACATACCGATGAGAGTTGTTAACCATTCTTTCCCGCTGCTCTACTTGTGAAATGATTTTTCGTCCGCGATTCGTTACGCGAAAGCTCGTTAAGTACGTACAATCGAGCCGAATTGGAAATCGATCGGCGTGACAATATGGAATTACGATGACAGCGATATCGGGTGTTGTGCGTCGTGACCTGGGCGCATTAATGAAAGCTAATCACGGTTGAATGGTTCGCGGATTGTCACCAAAGATTCGTGACGTATCTTTGGCGCGACCACCGCGCTTTTGTGATCGACAGTTGCGAGGCTTACGCGCTCATACAGGCGCGAGCGCGAGCTCGAGTCTCGCTTTATGGCGCCTCGAAAAGACGAAATCGGCCGTGTGTGTACGTTTGAAATGACCCGTACGAGCGTAGAAATCGACGTGTTAAATGTCTGCCTCTCTCTCTCCCGAAACGCCCGGCGTGTCGACTTTGCCGATTGACGTTTCGAATTCGACACGCCGGCGTCGTTTCGGTCTTGCATTTCGTCAGTTTGCGTAAATCGTCGCGTTTGAATCAATTCGTCGCGCTCGCGAATTCTCGCCCGTCACTAGAAGATGTACGTCAGAGTGCGAGAATTTTGGTTTGCCGCTGACGCTCGCGGTTCCGCGATTTATTAGTAATTGCATTTTATAGTCCTTCTCCGTACTCTTGTGTTGTTTAATATCGAAACAGGTCGAATTAAAGAACGTATTCTGTTTTCGTGGCGAGCTGCAACACCGCATCACTCATACATATTTCACACGCGGTTATCTTTTATTTCGCTATGGTTCCGCGAGGATTTCTGTCAAAAAAAAGGTATTAAAAAAAAATCACAGATTACAAACAGGTACAAACAGGTTCAAACAAGTCCTCATGTCGCGACTAGTTAAGTCGGAACTAGATTTCAATTCTCTCTCTCTCTCAATATATACCTCTGGACGCCTACTAAGATCTCTGCCCTAACACCATTTTCCAATAAAAGATATATATTATATTAGTTTAGCATTGCCATCTCGGATTAGTTGATGGGTAAAGATGTTTCTTGGAAATAGTTCCACACGTCTTTACATCATTGTTCAAGGTTATAGGTTTAAATTTTCATTGCGCGATTTTTTCGTATCGATATTTAAGAAATCCAATCTTTTGGTTCGATTCACACAGCGAATCGATTCGATCTTGATTAAGGAATCACTCATGCCTAGTCGGGGGATACCTTTCGCGTGTTGGTTTATCGCGAGTCGCGAGCTGGACACGTCGATCGCGAGATGACACATCGATTCCGACCGCGAAAAGACTGTCGGCGGCGGCTATCGGTCATTTTTTTCCCTCCCCCGTTTCCCCTACGATCGGACCAGGTGTTTTCCGTCACGTTTGGCAGCGTACAATCGCGCGGATTCGCGTACGTCGGCGGCGGCGGCGACCGCCGCAGCGGCCGACGGCAGCGAGAACGTCGGCCGCGTGACGGATATGATATTGCCGGAAATAGGTACGCGATTTCCCGTGCGATCCATGCGCGCGTAATACCGAATACAAATGGGATATGGATATACCCGGAGCGCCGCGCGGCGCGGTGAATTATACAGGCGCGGGGTTTGCGCTGCGGGAAAGCGTCGAGAACCGGCCAGTGGCGTAGGCGGACGCCCTGGCGTCGGCGCATTCACGTCCAGCTGCTGTTTATCACTTACGCGATTACGGCCCGTCACGAGTGCATGAACGGCATCGGAAGGCCGGCGAATCTCGCCGAGGGAATGCCGCGAGAAGGAGGATCTCCCTTATGGAAGACGCGTGAGTAAAAAAGAAGTGTCGATTCAAACTACCGCCGCGCAAGAATAATAGAAGGAAAAACAGATCGTACAATGCTAGTATCGGCGAGAGCCACTGTTGGAATCAGTCGTACGTAACGGGGAGGAAACGATCCGATATCGTTTATCGTTACCGATGAACGCGGGCGAAACAGCGTAATTTCAGTAGATTCGGTTTCCGATACGTTGCTGATGAGTAATTACATTCTGTATTATCGGATAAGGAAAGTGTCTCGCGCTATTTCTGTCGCCGTCGACTTGAATCCGCCTGAATTTCGGTATGATCGATTATCGGCCTACGCTATTGGCGGTGCTATAGGCACTGCGCGTACAACGTATACGAATAATCGGGCGGATGTACTCCGTAAATCGTTGCACTTTTGGTTCTGTAAGAAGCGTGATTTACGCGCGTCGTTCAATATTGTCGAGGAAGGACCGACCGCGCGGAATAATATCGGAGAATCGAGATACGCCCGCTCGCCCTACACGACGTTTCGTCTAGGAAATTATTCTGAAAAATTATTTTCTCCCTCAGTAGTGATTCCATATTTATGACGCGATAATTATACCTTTGTAAGTACGCAACCAGTTTTATGATATTTCCACGTGAACAGTACCGTCCGCGATATTCAACGTCAATAACAATCACGAAGGACTATGTCCAAGGTGCAAATCACAAAATGCAAATGAAATGATAATGAGACATTAAACGAGAACGCGGACTTGAACACTGGTCCAATTTGGCAGGACAATTTGTCGCGATTGTCGTCGTCGCTCCGCTTTGCGGAAGATTAAGTAATCAACGCGCGTAAAACGAGAGTGACCGTCGATTACGCGGCCGATAAAAATTGCTCTCAGTTCATACGATATGAATGTGCGATTTGCGTTACCCCTGCCTGTATCATCTCGCTCGGCTCGGCGTCGAAAAATTTGTTGAACGATATTTCAGGGATATAGCAATAAAACGGAAATTCACCCCGCGCGCCATTATACCCCGTAGATTTATGGTCAAATATTTTTATAATTGAGCCCCGCGACGTGTATATCTATACGGCACGCAAATTCGATAACGCGTGCTATTTGAATTTCAAATACGAAACCGAATTCGAGGAAGTTGTCGGCGATATGCCTCATCGATATGTGTATATATATATATATATATATATATATATATATATATATATATATATATATATATA
>NW_022639533.1:946660-948861 GCF_010583005.1 Odontomachus brunneus
TATATATATATATATATATATATATATATATATATATATATATATATATATACAGGGTGTCCTAGAACAACCTTCGAAGTTCTCATGGCATTGTACGGACTGAGGTGGACATAAAAGTTCCACACCATTTTGCGATATTCGCAATACTTATCAAGATATTAATTAAAGAAGACACGTCAATGATCACGCGAAACATGATACGATGAGCTGTAGTGGCGACATCTACCGTCTGTATTTGTACATTAGGTTAAATTGAACAAAAAAGTCCTCTACCATTTTTTTCATAACTTTTTAACATAGATTTAACATAGACTTAATACAGATATTTAATTATTAATTAAAGATTGACGGATGGTCGCTCCCCATACAGCACAGAAGTTTCAAACAAAAAGCTTTCAGAAGGATTTTAGAAACATTGAACCTTTCTGAGATCTTTCTGAAATCTTTTTCAAATTTGTGTTCTGTATGGGTCGCGATAATATATTAATGTTCTCTAATTAACAACTAAAAGTCTACAAAATTATTAGGAAAAAGGTAGAGGACTTTTTCATTGAATTTGATTTAATGTACAAGCACACGGCGGCAGATGTCGCCACTACAGCTCATTTACCGTATTTAGCGTGATTATTCACAAATCTTCTTTAATTATCCCGATAATTATGGCAAATAATAAATGGCAATGTATAAGACTTTTATACAGTGTAAGACTTTTCTATTCATCTTAATCCGCACTATATCTCCACGAGAGCTTTTGAGATTGTTCTGGCACACCCTGTATATGTGCGTGTGTGTATGTATATCCCTCCTCCGTGTAGACGAATGGATTTACCATTCTACATTTTCTAAATTTCACGCCGATACGTTGAATAACTCCCGCGTCGTAACGTGCGCCCAAACCCATTAAATATTTCAGAGATCTTCGATCGCGAGAGACGGGGAGTCTCCGTTATACACTTACACTTACAGTTATGCTTGGAAGAGACCGGCGCCAGATGGTGCATTTTTCAGAATTTCAATGTTACAACTTCTCAGACAGCTAATTGTCGTGATTGACTGTACAAACATAATAGAGATAATTTTCTTCTATGCTTTTATGCCTGCAACGATTTTGTAAATCGTATATTTTCTTCTTTAATAACCGAAATACAAATATGTGTTGCAATGTGGCTATCTTGCTCGAGTCAAGTTGGTCAGCAACTCAGGGTAAAAAGGCCGCATATGTATCTTGATTAGTGGTTCCGCGAAAGGTCTTCACAGTCCTGCTGATCCTTAAATAGTAGTCAACTTTACCTCGTCTATTCATATCCTCGTTTTCAATCATTTTTTATGAATGAAATTTGCTTCTATTACTTGAAACACTTGCGGGAAATTTTATTTTAACTAACAATCACTTAAGTTTATTTACTAACAATGTAGAATATTAATATTAAATGTCGAGACGTAGGAAAATTTGTTTGATTGTTCTCAAATCAGATTTTTCAAATTTTCTGTCATATTATTCAAATTTTCATGAAACAGGTTAGCAGGAAAAGTATCTTTGTTGTAAAAGAAGTATTCTGCAATTTTTCGTTTCCCTCTCTCACGACGTAAAAACGTAAACAAAGTATGTGGCTGATCAGTTGGGCCTTGGGCCAATCGAACCCGGCCTGCCCTACAGCGCAGTGATGCACAACTGCAAAAGCGCCTTTAATCTAAAACGCAATCGATGCCGGATTTCTCTCTTGTAAAATCTCGTTTAATTTATAGTGACATCAAGAGAGCGCGGAGGAGAGGCGGGGGAGATCGCGAGAGGCGGGTAATCGCTATTTCGAACTTCGTCGATCAAAGTGGTGTGTGTGCCGCGGTGCGTCGACGGTCAAACAATCGTGTGTCAAATAAGCTCGACGCTCGACGATTGCGTCTTTCGATGATCGATTCGTTTCGCAAAGCCGCTAACCGGTCGGTCCATTAACGTTCCGCCGACGGTGCACACGGGTCATATCCGCGCGTGCACAAAGGGAACATTTTGCTGTAACGGAGAACATGTCAAAGACATGTCGAGCGCCGTCACTCCGACTCGTGTGACCGTGTAAACGTCTGACTTGGTTGTACATACCCACATACGGGCACTTGTATACACATGTATACAATCATTGCCTCTCCCTCCTCTTCCTCCCTTCTCTCTCTCTCTCTCTCTCTCTCTCTCTCTCTCTCTCTCTCTC
>NW_022639533.1:948871-1002078 GCF_010583005.1 Odontomachus brunneus
GTGCGGCTCGACGAAGCCAATCCGCGTAAGCACGTCTCCGTAGGGTTGCAAAGCGGAAGAGAGCGAGGGCGAGCGGGAGTGCGCGCAAGCAAGCTAGCAAACGAGCACCCGTTCTCTCTCTCTCTCTCTCTCTCTCTCTCTCTCTCTCTCTCTCTCTTCCTATCCCTTCATCTCTCAGCATCCGTGTTGTAGTTTCCCCGTCATAGGATACTATTGGCCTACAAAGGCCTTTACGAGAGGAAGACGGACGGGCTCAAGACTGTCGAAATCGTGCGCGATGCCGTGGCTAATGGCTCACAGTGGCAATGTCAAATGGCTCGATGCAAAGGCCCGGCGTGCAACACCTATCGCAATCGTCCTCGCTAATTTAGTGGTACGCATCGTGTTGACTTTGCGCGACAACGGGCAATCGTGCGTTCAGGCCGCGTTCTCGCCGTTATTTCGTCGGGAAAGTATTTTCCGTCGCTAATATACATGCATATTGAACTGCCCGCGCGCAGCGAGTGCGTCGCGCAATACTATTAATAAACGGCATTTTCTTTCTGCGTGACAATTTCATTTGTCATCGAAAATGAACATTAACATTTCATTCTGACCGTAAAGGGACGGAGGAGATGGGAGGGGGGAGGGGGCGAGATGGAGGAACAGGGAGAGGAAATGTCGGATAGCGCGAGCGACGTAATGAATAGCATCCAAGACCGCGCGAATTTATCTGGAAAGCCGACACAATGAATAATTATATGCGTCAAAATATCTCATTTTCCTGTGCGTGGCTAGCAGTATTATATGCGAGAGACCAATCCCGCGGCTATAAACCTGATTACGTCGAGTGTGCACCCGAGTGGGGATGTTACGAACTCGAACAATATCAGAAATTGCTTTCGCACTTTTTCTTTTTCGTAAATCGCATACATTTATACGACCGATATATATATATATATATATATATATATATATATATATATATGGTGTAGAGAATAGAATTATATTGTTTAAAGATGCGCTAAACTGACGAATTCCAAAGAGCGATAATGTAGAGACCATCGTCACTAACACAACCACACTGTTTTTTTCGAATTTATTACATATATAATTCTTATATAAATGCATGTTGCTTTGCTTTCTTATCACATATTTAGTAGAAAATTTAATCACGTGTATATAGTTTGCAGAAATCTTTCTGCCAATATTTCGTATATTTTTAAGCTTCTAAATTTATTCTAGTTGTAAAGCATAGTATCCTTTAGGGAATGCCATATTTGAAAACTTTATCGACACAATACTAACTTCTTTCTGCAAAATTTACGTCGTATTAGTTGCACGAAATGCTTTTACACAATGACAGTACGTGAATAGAAAGCATGAATTGAAGCATCGCTCAATATATAATGAAAACAAGATTTTAAAATTGACACCACGAGTCGTTAGTTTAATATTCGCCAGATGTAAAAGTTTTGTAACTCGTACATTTTGAATGTGTGTTTGCTGCGCGTAGAAAGATTTTAAAAAACTTTGTTATACTTGTATAACTGAGTTTGGAAGTTAAAATATGTACGAAAAGTTTACACAAAGATTTCGTGTGCATGATTGTCTCTTTCTCCCTAAAAATATCTTAAAGAAGCAGAATACATTTATATAGGATCTATAATTGCGGGAAATACAAAAAGATGGTAGTGTATTAATGCTTTCTAACATATCGTTTTGACGATCGCTGCTACGTTATCGTCATTTTTATCAAATTCATCGTCCACTTTGGCATGTTCTCAATTCGGAAACGAAGGAGGAACGATAATCCCTTTTCTTTTCTTGATTTTTTGTTCCGAGCTTCGGCGATCACACATGAGAGAAGCACCGCGAACTAATAAGATCGTATAATATAATTGATCGCAGGGCCCGTTCGAGGGAGAGAACTTTTATTATCCTCGAACGCGCCGTGACTTCGTCCTCCGATTTCGCTCCTCCCGACTTTCTTGCGAATCTTCATTACGTACGCACTGAACTATGAACAGCTTCTGAAAGTTAAAGCCACTTATCGACGACGACGGCGGCATATCTCCGGCGGGTTTAATCTACCCTGGAATCTGGGTTCCCCGGAAAACCGTTCGCGGGACAGAGACCGGGCTACTGCCGGCGGCCGATTACCATCCGGGAATGTTTATTAAATCCTACGATTCTTTCCGTCAGTTCCTTTCATTCTTCCGGTTAAAAGTTCGACTCGGTTGTCGATCGCCTTCCCGCCCCTCGGCCCCTCCGCGCCGCTCCCTCAATTGAACCCGCGTATATATCATCGATCTCTTTCATTAGCTCCCGCAATTCGCCCGACACCCTCGCGAACTCGAGTTATCGGAGTTACGTTTTCCTTGGGAATAACGTGGAATCTACGTCGCCTCGCGCGCTCGGAAAATATCCTCGTACCTCGGAAATCTCCTCGACGAGTCGCGTATTTAGTCGTGTCGGTGTGCCAAGGTAATTATCTGTCCATTCGCAGTTATCTTCTTCTACTCCCGACTATTAATCTGCCTCATCGTCGTTCTTCGGTCTTTCGCGCAGTTGCAGTCTGCAAAGTGCTTCACGAATTTATGTGTAGGGTAGACTGCGGTTAGATGGCATGTTTTTCAGAGAATTTCGAAGTTACGTCTCAGACAACTGTAATTGTCGTGATTGATTGTAAAAACATGATAGAAACTTTCCTGTATGTTTTATGCAACGATTCTGTAAACTGCACATTTTCTTTTGTAATAATCAAAGCATGAATATTACAATGTGGTCCCGCGATATTAGCAACACGGGATAAGAAGATCACATATAAAATGTGTACTCTAATTCGAGTAGTTCCGCGAAAGGTTTCCACAGTCCTACTGGCTCTTAAATAGTGGTCAACCTTACCTCGTTCGTCTATACGCTCGGTTTCAATCATTTTCTGAATGAAAACTGCTTTTGTTATCTGGGACAGTGTATTATACATTTGCGAGAAACTTCATCCATTTATTTCCACTGTTCCATTTATTTTCTCTGTTCCGTTCACAATAAATACACAAACATAGCACATGATCTATATATCCCTTGGGCCAACTAGACCCGGTGTCCTCTGTCTATTGACATATACTAAACGTAGAAATTGAAAGCGATTTTGTTATTCTGAATCGATTAGAGAAGTATCAAGTTACGATATCAACGGAAAAGGAAATTCTGTTGAATCAATAGAATTGGGTAGCACAGAGCGTCGTAATTGGAATAAATCTCAATAGCAACGCATTAATAAAAGTAATGCATTATACATTGTTTTAATAACTCGAGTATTAGTTTCAATAACATTGCTATTGAATGAGGAATGATTTATTCCAACGACGTCGCGCTGTTGAATTCTATCGATTTAACAGTATTTATTTCCGTGTATAGAGAACGACATTGCAGTATTTTATTAATTGTCGCTAACATATGAATGCTCGTTTAAGGATCTCGCGTGAAAACACAATAAGAGTAATTCCCATGAGACAATTTCTTCGGAAATAATTCTATAAATTGGTCGTTCGTGAAATATAACGGGAATGTCTGACCTTTCGTGTAAGATAGAGTGTCATAGGTATCCGTAGCCATAGAAAATACGTTTCACGCGCTGCCAAGGTTAAATGACAGAATTAAATTCCCGCCATTAATTTCTGCTTCTTCGCGCGTGCCGTTCTCGAGGCAGTTTTATCGTTTATTCCGATAGTCCCGGCGCGGCCATTCATTGCGTTCGCGCTCACGCCAAACCAGCAGTCACTTCAGCCGACTGCACAATCTATGAAAGCGACCGGCGGAATTTCATTAGCATCGAACGCCACCGGTCGAACTGTCCAAGTCGGCTGCTTGTCCAAGTCTCTCGTAGCGGGACTTCTTCTCTGCGGTACGCCCGTTCGTTCGTTCGGAAACGACTCACATTTACTTGGAAGAGGCGAGTTTACCATGGCGAGGATCTAATCGTGCAAATTTAGATATTATTATTATTCCGAGGGTGCGTGCTTTGACAAACAGTATGACTAATAAGAAACGAGGAAACATTCATCTGACAGTTTCACGAGTGATGTGTTAGTCTCTTTGTTCTCAAGGGAAGGTTTTGGTTTCGATAACTGGAAAAATAGGAGATTTTTGCGAATTTAAAAAAAAATGGATAAAAATATTAATATAAGGTCTCAATTATATTATTTATCATTGTTTTAAGTATAAAAAATTATTTTTTTATTAAAAAAATAGGAACTTTGTCCAAGTTCAAGTTTTATATATTTAGCGCGCCTCTAAGTGTTGAACACCATAATGGTCCACATAATGATCTAAAACACAAATGGGACCAGATTTAAAAACTTTATTAAATGCTAGAGGATAAATCTTTGTTATATGCAGAAAGACAAAATTTAATAAAATGGCGACATTTTGTGTGGAGTCACATTTTTTTCTCTTTTTTTATTCGGTGTCCCGGGAAAAATATTAATTTTGAAAATTTTCCAAAGGATTCAGGTTCGTCCTCCAGTTAAATTTAATACAGTTTTTATATTTTGTCGTCCCATTTGTCTCAAATTATTATGCGAGTTGTAAATATTGTTCGTCAATTAGAGGCGTCCGATATACCGCGATAGCGCGTTCAGCACAAAAACATGGGCGACGAAATTTTGAATGTTTTAAAAATAAAAATATAATTTTTTATATTTAAAACAACAATAAACAGTATGGTCAAGATCTTATATTGATATTTTTACTCATTTTTTAGAAGAAAATTCGTAAACGTTTATTTTTCGCGTTAATTAGTCGGGTTGTTTGAAAACTGCGTACTTTAACGATACGTCAAATTCCGAGAGAGTGTTTAAATCCGTGATATTACGACGGATTTTTTGCCTTGAAATTATTTTTATATTTTTGCGGGTGTGCGGCATGTGTTCCGTGAGCGGCCATACACGTGTAAAACACCTTAGGACAGGCCATCTGTTACCTGTCTGTACCAATCCGGCCCACGAGCGACACGCAGATGGAATGGTAGTAATACGGCATCGAATTATTCGCGGGATATCGCTCTCCCTCTCTATGCTTCGTGTATGTAATCCCCTGTAATCGCGCGTATAGTTAATGGGATGTTAGAGATATAGGCATCGCCCGTGCCAGGTCGTTCTTGAACGCCTCAGTCAAGTTCGGTGTAATCCACGTTTCAATTTGGACGGATCCTTGCGTGTGGTAGAGAGAGAGAGAGAGGGAGGGGGAGAAGGGAGAGAGAGAGAAAGAGAAATTCCGGATTAAATACCACAATCTTAGGAAAGTCCGCGTTCATAGTGCCCGAACGATGAGGTGAGCTTTCCGCGAAAGTGGCGATTTCGTCCTCGTCAGGAAGATTCAATTCATTTGCCGCTTGATCTGATCAATCGACAGTGTTGGTTGTTCAACGAATCCGTGAGAATGAAATCGCGGCGGCTCAATTAACGTGTCTAAATGTCTTAATTACGCGGCAGTCGAACGTAAGTCGCTTAGCGACGTGGTTTCGTAACATTTGCCATTGTTTGTTAAAACATTGTCCCCGAAAAAATCGACCAGTCGTTTATACAATTGTGTTTACACAAAATGTCACTTTTCCAAAGATATTTATACAGTTATACTTGAAAGAGATATATATTTTTTAAAATATATTTATTATGCGATATATCTTCGTAATATATTATATGTTAACAATCTTGCATATTCCGCGGACAAACGGTCGATCGATAATTCAAAAAATGAGCAGGATGGGTGGATTGAGGGCTGGATTGGCTTTGTGGGTAAACAGGTTAACCACTTGCGCGCCATAACCGCGATAATGTGCTCTACTCACTAATCAATGCCAATGAGCTCAGCGCAAACGATTTGTCAGTTGTTCGCGGAATATGATTAGATCCTGTATCAGAGTACAGTTTACTGTGCTGATGGGGATTCTGTAATATATTGGAAACTAATGCAAAGGAATTCGCTCGCAGAGGATTCATCCCAAGGCTCACAGGACGATTATATATCGAATCTATTTTGTACAGTTGATATCTGGACCTAAGCGAACTTGCTAATCGACTTTTGAGAAATCATTGGCTGATTTTGGTTAAATTGTTGTAATTTTTAAACGGTCCGACTACAGGCGAAACGGAAAGTATTGCAAACAACGACAAACAATTCTAAAGAGGACTGTGCAAGCGGATTTGAGATATCTCAAAGTCGGATGCGAGTCGTTCTCTTAAATTTCTGTGATTGTCAATGGATGGGATTACAATTGCTATTGTTGCCGTAAACAACTATAGACGAAACATTAAGATTTTCTGTAAAGAAGAGTTAATTTTTCAAGAGTCGACTTTATATAGATGATATTTGATGACTGTTGTGTCAATTGTTTGGATCTCATGGAGAGTTTCTTCGTGTTGATGAATTACTTTAATTGTCGCAATAATAACTCTTTGGATCACCAGACGTGGGCGGCGTGGAGCAATCGATTTTATTCGCGAAATACGCGGTCTAACCGGCTTTCTCCGAAGTCCTTCCGCGCTTTTATGCCGCGAGTGTTCTCCCTAAACGCGGATATCCGGTATGCTTCGCCGGGAGGTTTACGACGTACGAACAAGTCCGTATCCACGGCGAGATATAATGGCCGGGACGAAACTCGATCGCGCTTGGTCAGATTTTCTGGACAGTCGGCGAATCTATTGCATTAAGCTCTTTACAGTTGGTCAGCGGATAGCGGGAAGATCTAATTTGCCGTGCGGAGCGAGAAGAGAGAGAGAGAGACAGAGAGGGGGTGGGGAGAGGTAAAGAGGATAGTAGACATATACAGCCATACAAATACGTACACATGCGCATACGTGTATTCACCTACACACAAATATCGAAAGGGCGACAAGAGAGACACGGGGGAGAGTTGAGAGAAGAGATATTGGGGGAGAGACAGAGACGTGCACAGTCCCGAAAGTCAGGGCTGCTTTGAGATTCTCGTCGGCCCTACGCAATCTCGTTTCCGGGAACTTGTGTTCTTTCGCATCTTATGTGCCGAATGTCGACAACCCGCGAGTATTTGGATCGTCGTTACTTTTGAATCTTATTAAGAAAAAATCATCTTGATTCGCTGTGATTCGGGGAAAACGTGCGAGACTTTGGTCGAGCTGGAACTGATTTGTATTATTTATAACTATCGTGTTGTAATTGGACCCTAATTAACTCTCCTCGCAATTTTTCTCCCTCGCATTTCAAGGAGGGTGCGTTTCCAGGCGTGAAATAATTCGCGGAGCCCCGAAAGTGCTCAACGTCCGCCTCAGACACAGTGTCCCGCAGATATCCGAATAAAACGGCCCTGTCGGGAGCGAGAGGGTTGGCTGGTAGGAAGAGGTAGAGGCGGAGGGATGTTGCCGGCCCGACGTCCTCTACTCGCCCATTCCCAAAGTCCATTACGGATTCCGTGGAATTATGCCGATTAGCCCGGGATCCCGGAATTTACACCGGACTAACGCTCAATACTAGTCGCGCCGTGGCGAAATCTCATCTCGTGGAAATAATTAAAACCCGCGCCCACCCACCGCGGGCATCTCCGTTCCGCTCTCTTCCGGCGACTACCTGTCGCTCTACGGCCGTCGTCTCGAGGCCGACGGCGATGTCGACGTAGCCGTCGTTGTCCACCAGTCGGCATCGTTCGTCATGAATGACAGAGGGGGAGCTCGGATTATAGGCGAGGAGAGAGGCAGGCGCCGTAAACGCTCGAGTGCTAATCGCGAGCCGCGGCGAGTCTGAATCAGCGAAGGGAAAGAAACTGCAACAGAAAGGAGATGCCCGGCAAAATTCCGCACCACGCCGTCTTGTAATTATTCCTTTGAATGCGAGCTGCCGTTTTTAAAATCGCTGAAGGCTGCGAGCTCGTTAAGGATCAGTTCAACACTCGTCCACGCTCCAGCGTGAGGTCGGTGTG
The DNA here is from genome assembly GCF_010583005.1 of Odontomachus brunneus. Taxonomy (NCBI): domain Eukaryota; kingdom Metazoa; phylum Arthropoda; class Insecta; order Hymenoptera; family Formicidae; genus Odontomachus; species Odontomachus brunneus. The sequence continues at coordinate 956,805 of NW_022639533.1, forward strand.
GCTTACGAGAATTTCCGATCGGCGCAAGTAAGTATTGAGGATGCATTGTGCCAGTCACTAAAAATTAAAAGAATGCTGATATTTATATTTTTCGTATAAAAACACACGATACACACCAGTATAGAATCCCATTTTATGATACAGTCTCACTTTAATCATACATCCCAAATATATCGAAAGCGAGAAGTTATAAAAAATAATGTATCAAACAAAAATTGTACCTTTGTACAATTTTAGTAGAAGATTGTAACCTTTTGTCAGAGTTACAAACATATTTTAGGAAAACAAAAAATTAAAAAAAATAGAAAAGTAAAATTTTATCTTATATGTGTTGAGTACTTTAATTTTAAACATCTACATGAACAATTTTTTAAATATGAGAAATTAATTTAGTAAAAAGTTAAGAAAGAAAGAATATGGTGATATTTAACTGATCTTGAAAAGACCTATTAATTTTAATTTTTTTTTATAGAGTCATATAGTTTTTCTAGCACAAATCAATTCTTTCAGTCATATTCCAGATATAAATGTATACTGGAGTAAGAATATTGAGAAATTAATTTTTTTTCGCGATATTTATTATTTTATTCTAATAGTTTTATTCTAATAATATCATAAGATGTGAGAAATATAAAATATTTCGTAAAAAGTTACTTTTACCACGTTAAATGAGTTTTATTGTATTTTAATTATCTTACTTTTAAGTATTTACTATAATCTTCCTTTAATATACTTTTGTTCGTGGAGTGATGATAAAATCGATTATTGTAAAAATTAAAAAAAAAACATACATATAAAGAAATTTGGAATAAAATTACGTTGCAGATTTTGTAGTTTTATTGATGCATCCATTAATGTGCAAAAATCGATATTACTGATCGGTTTGTCTTAGGGATTTTGGGGATTTCGTAGGAACGACGCAGGTTTCATGTGACGCGCAACGAAAATGATTAACACTCGATCGTGCTCAATCGAACACAATCGTGTCGATTATCGCAATTTTCGTTTCTACACAAAGTGACGGCAGGTGGTATCGTTGAAACTTCTCGTTTCGAAAACGTCCGAGCAATTTACAGGGCGATTCTATGCGCTCAACGGAGGCTTAATTAAATGATGGGCAGCTTTGGCGCATCATCGGCCGAACAAACGTACCGGATCAAAGACGGAGATACAAAGCCGCGTCCAATTAGAATTAAAATAGCAAACTTGCGGGACAATTAAAGCGCGTAACAAAAGCAAACATAATGCCGGCATGAAAGAGAGAAGATAGGAAAAAAATAAATAAATAAATGAAAACGCACTTGCGGCTGGTGTGTGTGTGTGTGTGTGTGTGTGTGTGTGTGTGTGTGCGTGCGCGCGCGCGCGCACGTGCGTTTTTTTACGAGTGGGAACACACCAGCTCGTTAATTAAAAGACAACCGCGCGGGGCAGCGACGCGAGGCTCGCTTATCGGTTTGCGAGCTTTAGTACGCTCGGGCGCGCGTGCGCCCGCCAGAGCGAGCTTTTAATCGTCGACTTGTCGCACCGATCTTCGATTCCATTTGCGGATAAAACCGATTGGAAAGTAATCGGATCGCGGCACGGCACGGCAGTGCGTCGCGATCGGATATCGTGAAACATTTAATATCGGTAGCCGCGATTCGCGCGCGCGCGCACGCTGACGCGCAACTCCGTGCAGGACATACGCAGGGCGACTTATTAGCGAGATAGCGGGAAGGGGGAGGGGAGGTAAGGGAAGCTCGTTATTCAAAGTTCGACGTATACGGCGCCGTAAGTTCGCGCGATGTAACGCGCTCACGAGGAAAATCCGCGGGATATTTCCGTGCCCCACTTTGGAGAAACGGACGAACTTCCGGTTCCTTGGACGATCTCAGATTTTTACGTCGTTTTATGAGTGCCATTCGCGCGCGACCGTTCCTGGAATTCGTCAGCCGCCCGTCTAACTACCGTGAGCGATCTCCCCTTTCTCTCTTTCCTCTTTCGCTTTCGACTTTTTGCAGTCCAGGTGTTAACGTTTGCTCTGCCCGCTATTAAATCCCCTCGGACGTAACACACCGTTGCGTGCGCTGCGAGCAGCAATTGGAAACCGCGGCAGGAAGCAAATACGATGATGCAATGGGGTGGGAGAGGGTGGACGAATTATCGATGCGGGATGTATCAAATTCGTATGTTATTTCCAGTCGTACATAAATTTGACTGCAACTTTACTAAACGGTCTGTAAAGGTTGACTCGCTTATCGTATGATGCTCATACTTATCACATAGGGTGACAAACAAGAAATACGAAAAGAATGTGAGAAGAATTGTCAAAATTTGCTCAAAAGAATATGTTATGTAAATTGTAACAAGAAAATCTTAGTGTAACTCTTAAATTTGTTACTTGCATTAATATAACAAAAAATTTAAGGTAAAAGTAGGTTCTACTTTAGACAACCGAAAAGTTGGAGATATTTACAAATTGTTTTTTCAAAGGAATAAATAAAGATATTTCGACTATTTGTCAATATTTTAAATATAATAAATTACTCTTTTATTTTAAAGAAATTGAAATCTCGTCGTTTCGATCTTTTATGCTGGACGTATTGTCGCCTGACATCTGTAACTGGTGGGCAAGATTACAGTTTATGTAATAATTTGAAGGAACTGTGGGACCAGAAATTTTAAAAACTATATTAAATTTATTGGAGGATAAATCTTTATTGAGGAAGCTCCAGAAAGCTTCTATTTAATAAAATAACAATACTTCGAATTTCATTTTTTCCTTCTCTCCTTTTTTTTAGTATCCAGAGAAAGATATTTATTTTGGAAATTTTCCAAAGAATTTAAGTCCATCCTTCAGCGAATTTGATATAGTTTTAGACTTTCTCGCATCACATTTCTTCCAGATTATTACACGAGCTATGATGTTCAACAGTTAGAGACGTCCCCACACACAAAATTTAAATAAAATCTTAATTGTTTAAAATAATTTTTTATTAATTACATTTTATTAATTACATTTAATAACATCTTATTAAAACATTTAAATTAAAACAATGATAAATAGTAATGATTAAGAGCTTACATATTGATATTTTTATTTCATTTTTATTCCATTTTTCATTTGAAAAAAATCGAAAAGATCTTGTATTTTTCAGTTATTTAAATCAATACAGCATATAATTGCAACAAATATGACGAAAACAATTGTAAAGTTTCCATCGATTGTCTTGAGTGTCGTGATAATTACGGAAGTTTATCCGAGTTTCCCCAGCCAGACATTTCGTGATTACGGTTCGTATTCGCACGAAGCACTGTCTTAGCGTTCTCAAAAAAGTGCGTAATTAAAATAGTTTGTTAGATACGAAGGGTATTGAAGCTAATCATTGTTAATAATTTGGGATAAAGTTTGGGAAAGCTGATTTACCGCGTGCGTTGTAAGTCCGAAAAAATATTTTGCGCGCGCGTTAACACATGTAAGACATTATTATCCTCCCATAATTTAAATATTCACACCAAAAACCGCGACTGTCTCTCATTTGTCTCCTTATCCTCGCTTGATCGCACATCATTAGAGTCTTATTTACAATTCGTTGCTCGCTGTTGCATTTCTGCGCGCGTCGCGTTCTCTTCGATTTGGGCGACGCGTCATCTTTCGCGATACGTTTACGGAGAACGCGGTGTGCCATCAACTTGCTGGGATATGCGACGTTAATCAATTTTATCGAGCAGCCGATTCTAGGCCGGATACCGCATCAAAGGTCCGCGCAAATCCGATCAAACGGCGCACGGCCCGTCCGTCCGCATTATATTAATTGGGCTCGGCGCATAACACAGCAATAACATTAGCGAAATAATATAATAACGCTATCGGCACTCGGCCACTAGGCTGACCGCCGTCGTGCGGCCGTCGGCATTATTTCACGACGCGCCGCAGCGCAAACATATTTGCATAATATGTATTTCGCTATCGCGCCTCCATCTCATGCGCGCTGCTGTCCCCTCCTGAAATTCGGAACGCGGCCGTAATCAGCGAACTCCGCTTTTCGCACGCTCGCTCTGCGCCACATTAGCGATGCGTCGCACATTCGGCATGACCGACTGATGACAAATTATTTATTAGAGATTCTGAGCTTAACAATCAAGAACAATAAGAAGAAAGGCCAGAGTTGGGAAGTAACTCGTTACTTGTAACGAAATTATAGTTACATTTTTTTTATAACTGTAACTTAACCTTAGTTACTAGTTAGTTATTTTTAGTAAACTTTTATTTAGTAAACTTGTAACTCTTTTTAACAGTTACTTTAATAGTAACTTAGGAAACGTGAAATAAAATTAAAATTATATAGTAATGATATATTAATTTAATAAATTTATCAACGTATATGGAGCAAGTAACTTAATTCTTTTACCTCTATAAGACTATTATTAAATTTTTATCAAGTACAGATTTGAAATTTGTTAAGTGAATAGACTAATTAATATGATAGATATTAATTGTAAAATTCAATTCTTACATTTTAGTAAAGCTTAAAATGTAAGATTTTTGTATTTACAATAATAATTTATAAACATTTCAAGAAAGTAACTTAAAAATAACGATTCGTTACTTTTTGGGTAACGAGTTACTTTTCATAGCCAGTAACTTGTAACTATAACTAGTTACATTTTTAGCAAGTAACTGAAACTGTAACTGTAACTAGTTATTTTTAAAAAGTAACTCAACTCTGAGAAAAGCCTATGCTGAGAAAAAAATTTTTGGTATTTGATAACTATGATCACATAGAGATACAATCACTATAAATTATAGTCAAGAAAATCAGTTTTTTATTAAATTCTACTATAATGTTAATGATAATAACCTTAATAACATATATCATATGTTATTAATATATAAACATATATCGTGTATTCTATCGTTTTCGTGTTAGAACAATCAAAAAATATGGTTGGGGCCGAAAATAACCATAATTTTTGTTAGATCAACCACTTTTTTCGGTGTATAAAAGTCGGGCACTGGAAAGTAATGCGCAAAAATTATGAGGAAGATGCTGAGTGTTTGTATATTTTCAGTTATATTTCGTCGCAACATAAGAAATCGCATCCTCCTTTCCAATTTTTTCCGCACTACTTTCCAGCGCTCGACTCAGACGATTTCTTTTTATTATTCTTAGCAGTTATATTTCTATTATGGGGTATGTCTGTATAATTCGGACGCAATCGAGCGGTTGTCTCCGACTTGATGTTAACTAAATCAGGTCGCTCTATAAGTGTACATTTCTACGCTATAAAAATAAAAATTAATCAAAATAAGTACGAATTTTGTTGTATAAATTCTATCTCGGGGTTAATATGATGAATTAACTTGTTTTCCAGCCAATGTATTTTTAATTGCTAATTCGTGTAAAACAATTTTAGAATTTAGTTCAATAAGGCGTAAAATTAACCCAACATATTTTTGATCATATTTATCGATTTACTCAATTTGCCACCAGAGATAGGATTTTAATTTCGTCTAAGAGCTATAGTTTAATTTTCTTTAACGTTTTACTGTAGACTAAATTTCATACTTGAAATTCCTACGACAGATTGTCGATCTGACTTGTTTTTTATTTGTATTGATTGCAGTTTGCGCAAGGAAAATTGTCTAACCTTGAAATTTGGTTCATTTTTACTCGATTTTTTTTCCGTCTGTGAGTCTAGCCAAGTTTTCGTTATGTAGTTGGTCAGATTTTGCAATTAACAATTGAATGAAGTGAATGCTCAGTCGACAAATCGGGACGCAGTAGCTGGTAAAAACGAAGCCGCGCAAGACATTATCCTTTACTCGGCGAGGCCTTAAGATACGTCAGGACGCCGGTCTGGTTACAGTACTTTACGCTTTATGAGTTTACACGTGCGGTAAGATTCGCGATAGGGCGCGAAGCTCGCTTCGCTCCTCTTTACCTTGCCGGGGCTCGTCTTCAGGTACGTGCACTGCGCTCGTAATACCTGCAACATTTGCGCCGTGCCGATAAATACTATCTACGCGTTTAGCATATGAAACGGCAGACAGGTATGGGATAAATGTTGCGAATGAATCGCAACGACTGTGTAATTTCGTATTTATGATGCGGACAGCCATCTTAATATTTGGCTGACGCGTGAGTTTGCAGAAAAGTCTTGCCATCCATTTGTGACAGTTTTACTTATTTGATTAAAGGAACCTGTACTATGTCTCCACAAGAGGCATCGAAGATTGTTCTGGAACACTCTGTATATGTGGCCTGAATAAGGTTTCTTCTAAAATCAAAAGGAAAAAAATTCTAATGTCCAAAAGAAATAACTCTAGTTGCAAAGTGCTGTGATCTTATATTCCAAACAAAAACTTTTATCGAAAGAACATTCTTCTAATGGATTATTAGAAATCTATTGCATGTTATTTTATTTTTTTCTCTTTCGAGTTAAGAAGAATATGTTTACTCGAGTGCTCTCTCATTAGAAGAAATTTCTATTAAGAACAGGACTTGTATTGCAAGTGAAAGATGTAATTCTCCTCTAATCTTAAGAATATTGTGCTTCGAATATTTTTCTCTTAGTTTTGGAAGAATCCTCTTATGGCCATGTATAAGAGGATTTCACTAAGGGTGAGATTATATATTTTTTTTTTCCGTAAGATGGGATATGACGCGACGTACTGGACGCTTTACCCTATTCGTATTTTTTCTATTATTTCTTACCGAATCATAAGAATTATTTTGACCCTTTTTGTCACATTTGATGCCGACTTAAAGAGAACAAATATTCAGTGAGTATATTGTTTATTTGTTCTCTAATGATGCAAATGTGTTAACATAATACACTGAGAATTTACGTCTGATGCGACTCGCATGAATTCAGCGTGGTAGTTAGCGTGTTAATTACGCATCGACACAAGTTGGAATCCTTGGTCCTCGGGCAACTTGTCGCCTGGATGACGCAACGAAGCTGATTTTCGAGTTATCCGATTCGCTATTGAAAGCCCCGCGAATATAACGCGCTATATCGAAATAATTCTCCCGAGTATTATTAAGCGTGCGTCGACGTTGGAATTTTTACCCGGACATGATTGTGTACGCCACCGTGCACCGCGTATTCCATCCGTTTGTGTGTGTGTGTGTGTGTGCGTGTGTGTGTGCGCGCGCGCGGGTTGTTAGATGAAATATAAAAAGTTTCATCAACGTTACCCGCCGACCGACCGGCCGACCGACCGGAGTGCAGGAACACGAAATATGAAGCCGGAATTATTCCACTCTAAGCATCGGCGTCGCGTGCAATTATACACGCGCGCGGTTACGTTATCGCGGTCGGCTCGTGCAATATCCGACGCTTGAGTTTATAACGACGAGCGTTGTGGATTCGTTTTGTGAAGAAAACAGCGCGAGGCAGCTAACGCCGGCGGCGCGGCCGCGGCGAAAAAATTCGACTCTCTCGGCTTCGCCAGTTGATTCTCGCAGTTCTTATCAATCAAACTTCATGCACGCATGCCATGTGTGTTTCCAGTGGACGACATTAAAAGAGGGATCGGCTTTTTGACCGGTCATTTTGTGCATTTCTTATTATCTCGTGTCTTCCTCAAGCGTATTTGGTAACGAGCTAAGAATTGAGTCAAATGACGAAGTAATTAATTTATAGTTCCTCAGAGTCTAAGACAATTTCTCGTTATGTCACACGGGGACAGGACGGAATAAGCTTCGAGCGGAAATAGGTGACACATTTGCGGAACGTGAAAATTAAGAATCCGATCTGACAAACAGATAAGGACGGATGAAACGTTTATAGGAGCACATTCGCTTCGCAAACACTCGCAGTTCTGTACGCAAAACACGAAAAGGCCATTCTCGCGATTCGTGGGCTGATTAAAACTGTCAGTCGCGGAGCTAACAGGCTCGTGTGTGTCTCGCATTCCTCTTCAACTCCAACGTCAATTATTGACGTCGCAATGAAACGCCGGTCTGTAAAAATACCGTTCATGAAGCGGCCGTGTACCTTTAATGGGGTCGCCTCGCCCCCTGAGGTTGCACGTCAGCTTGAATTCCGGAAAATTACTTCGTGTCCGGGTCATCTTTGATGCGATCGTCTCTATGGATATCCATTTACAATGATATCGGTAGATGCGGCCTCTTGCTCGGCCCTGGAATACGGGACATTGAACCATGTCTGCGTCTCGCTCCCGCGCGCGCGATCATATATTGGAGGCTCTCCTTACACAACATGTTTACGCGAGGAATTTATTGATTCGGCCGCGTCTATTTTTATATCGTTTTACAGAACAACGGGTATACGCGCCGCCGATATTTCCGTCGGTATATTACTATCGATTATTATTGCTGTTTATTTAGATTATTTACTTGCTTTCTCATTTGGACCGAAAGTTTCATCGAGCTTACCTTTATTGTACTTGGTGCGCGCCCCTCCCGTTAAAATTAATCTTCAAGATTGAATTCTTGAAGAACGGTTATTCTTGTCGGGACTTGTCTCACCCGCGCTACTAGACCGGAATAAAATTTTCGACTTCGATTTCGTTGCCGATGAAATTCCAAAATGAGACGGGTTGTCTTAGCGCAGCTTCGCGGGAACATTGTTGAGACAATGCCGGTTTACACGCATAATTGGCGGCGTCGAAGTTTTCCTTTATTCCGTCGACGCGCACACAGGTGAGCGAGATCGATAAGAGTTGATTGTATCCTTAGGGCAAACTTCCCCAATATACCGATAAAGTATTTCAAGAGCGTCTGATACATCCGTGAGGATGGTAATATATCCTGTCGGGAATCATTTGCGTAATAATGATTAAATACTTCTGGAAGGATTATCGGAGAACCGAGGTTTAATCTAAACATAATTCGAATACCAAAATTGATACAAGCAAACGATATAAACAATCAAGTGAAATAAACTTCTTCGGGGGAAGAAATTGCGATAAAGTTAATGATAGCAATATTAGGAGTAATGATAATATCATCACCTAGAAAGATATAATCTCTTCCTTAATGGAATCCTCTTACATTGTAGTCTCAAGAGGATTCTTGTGTGACTAAAAGGAAAATATTCTGGCAACCCTTCCTCTCCCCCCAAAAAACGACTTTGCTTGCAAGGTGCTGTTTCCTGTAATATTCTCATATTCTAAGTGAAAACTTTTACAGAGAGACTATTTCTCTCCTAATGAAGAGAGAAATAATATCGTGCTTGGAATATTTTCTTTTTGGTTTCAGAAAAATCCTTTCGAGGTCATATACTATAAGAGGATTTCGCTAAGGATGAGATTATACTTTTTTGGGCGATAATAGAGCTCACAATGAACTACGAAAAGCAAGTCCATGTCAGATAACCGCAAATCATGGTCACACAAGTTTCATTAATTACAAATCCAACACGCCTTATTAATTAACCAGTAGAACATCTGTTGCGTCTTGTTCACGATTAATGGTTGCTAACGAGTTACTCGCGAATTAAGCTCTCAGGTTTCATCTCGTAGATCGAAAACTCGATGTACTTCCTGATATAAAGATCTTTAGGTTCTGCCAACAGTGTCGTTACAATCAATAGTTCCGTATATCCTTTCTAACATCAAGAATGCACTTAAGGCGCTTAACTCTAGAACTCTAAACATTAAAAAGCTAGGCGAACTTTAAGCATAAGTAAATTTTATCCAATGCACATCAAGCGACGCGGACGTTGAGTTTATATCATTTGTTATGCTCATAACTCCCGAAAAAATTGTCGAAATTTAATTTTTCCTTTTTAAATAAGGATAGAGATATGATTCTACTAATATTTTTACGGTTCGATAAAGTTGAAAGAAGTTGTAATAAAAACAGACACATGTTTTTAGCAATCTAAAGTGAAGAAAGTACAGCTTGTAAAAGTTTATTCACGGTTCTTTGGCGTGACTGCTAAATAGAATTATTCATGGGAGAATCTCGTTGTTTATGTATGTGGGTCAATCAATATAGTTATTTTATTTGGCAATCGATGAAATGGAATTTAATACATGTTTAGAAGAGCTAAATAGGACCTCAGTTTCCATGTGTGTTACAAATATATTAGTTCTTCAGAATATTAAGAAGTTCAGGTCGAAAGAGTAGGACTAAAATTTCGGCCCGGGTTTCATGAATAATTCCTTTCGGTATCGGAAAATCGCGATTAGGCTCTTACAAGCCGCACTTTTTCCACTTTAGATTGTTTTCTGTGCGAAGAGCCTTTATATATATTCGTATATTAAATGTTTCTAAGGACGGCAAGGTTTGGAAGGTCGGCCCGAAGTAAACTTTACCCATGTTTAGCGTTCCAGGGTTAACTGCGATCTCGCAGGACAACGCCATGCAGCCCGCAGTGTTTCCAAGTCGCGCGCGTGGCATCGCTTTAGTATCGGAATCCGTGTATCCGTTCGAATCGTTGTTTGTCCGCCGCGCGCGCGAAGTTTATCGGTTTCTCAGCAATTTCTCAAAGTTACCGCCGTTCCGGGCGCCCGTTCCGGCGTGTGGCATCATCTCTCCGGTTCTCCAGCTTCCTCCGGTGTCTCTCCCTCCGGCTCGCCCTCCGTCGTCGCTGCTCAGCCCTCGGCCAAGCTTCGCAAGCCGCCCCTCTCTCCACGATCCTGCGGAATTCCTTTGGAAACTTTCCGATATTCATATCTGCCCGCTACTACATCAAAAATTCCAAGCTCGCCCCCGCTCGACCCGCGAGAGTTCTCTCTCAGTTATAAAGGATTCGCAGCCACTTACAATATCAGCCCGCCGCCCTTTCCCTGCCACTTTGCCCTCTCGGCATCCACCCTCTCCAATCTGTCGCGTCCCTCCCCGTCTCCTCATTCGTTCGCCATCCTCTTCGGTTCTTCTCTCTCAGTGCCTCTTTCCCGTTGCCCGCTCGCCATCATCGACGTTCGAAAGGCCCCTCTTCGCCTTTTCTTTAGCATTCGCCTTCCTACCCGCGTCCGCCTTCTCCATCGCCGCGACCATGGTCATCCTTTCCCCGGCGCGTTCTCCGCGTCGATCTGGATTAACGAGGCAACCCTTTTTCTGCCGACTACTCGGAGAAGTCCGCGCTACGGCCATCCGGCCCGTTCGTGACTCGCTTCGGAACGAGAACGGGATGTACTTTTTCGGGGAAGAAAAAGAGAGGCAGATCCACCTCGTGCTTTGGCCTTCACCCTCGCCGGGCGCGGGTGCTTGCGCTTCCTCGGCGAATCCAATCGGGATCGCGTCGGAGAACAGCTTTGGTTATTGCACCGGACTCGTGTCCGATTATGCGCTCTCGTCGATAACTCGCACGGCCTGCGGAGAGCCGGATTGTCCCTCGTAACTGTCACACTTTCTCACTTTTCCCCTTTCTGTTGTCCACGCACGCCCCGGCGATTCGTTATTCCTATATTAGAGGAGATCCCGCTGGTAATACGGGCGGTGGGAAAATATTTTCGCACAAAAACGGGCCAGCGCCTCGAACGTTTCCCCCGGCAGGAATTTACACCCCGGCCTAATTGGCGAGCTATTTAATATCGAAGCTTAAAGGGTTTTATGGACTTAGCTCCGAGAGCGGAAGTAAGTAGTTAACGAAACTTTGTTGTTCAATTAATTTCAAGTGGACCTCGCTGAGGCAGTAACTCTGGGTCCCGGAACCTGATTATCGAGATATTTCAAGTTGCAAACTGAAAAGTTCCGACAAATGAATCGCGCTCCCGCGCGAATTTTTGCCGGAAGCGGAGCGCCAACTCGTGTGTGCTTCCACGGACATGCGCGCACACACACACACACACACACTTACTGTAATGAACACGCCGAGTAGATGTTACCGTCTCCGCGGAGCGTGTCCTTAATTAATGACCGGCCGCGCCAAGCTCGTCGTCCCGTCGCGGATTAATTCGCTTCGAAGTGTCTACTAATTATCAATGGGTTCGCGTTGCGCGCTCGTCACGCGAAATTCCAGCTGGTGCTGTCCACCCGCAAATCCGCGTGCACGCGTGTGTCACGCTGGAGGAGGATCGCACGTGGCAAGCAGGAAGAGTGGGAGGAAGGGAGGGAAAGCTGGCTGGAGAGGAACGCACTCGCGTGAACTCGTTGAGCATGAGCGTGGCTGATCGTTCGTGGCACACGGAAACCGATTGCGGTGTAAACGTCACGTTCCACAGGACGTCTACAATAGCTCATTAAATTGAATAATCATCGAGGAGCCGCAGGTACGCTGCACCTGCAATTTACTTGGCCATTGCGCGCTAAGCTCGTTCAAATCGAGTCGTCCGTCTCGTATCCACTCGCGTTCTGCGATCGCGTGCATTAACGTTAACGTTTAGCGATGGAAAAGAGGCTACGGAGATGTAGCGAGGTCTCTTTTTTCTGATCTTTTATTTTTCTGACTAATAGGTATCGCGATAATTGCATTTCTCCAAGCTATTTTCATACAATATTTTATTTTATTTACACATCTTAAATGTCAAAAAAGATCAAATATTTAAACATTAACAAGAATTCAAAAAGATCAATTTCAACCTCAAATATTAACAAAAAAACAAAATATTATAGAAAAGAATATGTCAAACAAAAGTTGCATTCAAGAGAAAAGAAGATGGTAATACTCACTTGACTTTGGAAAGATTTTGGAAAAACCTGTTGAGATCAAGTTTAATTTTTGCAAATGGAATTATATGGTTTTTCGAACACAAATTAATTCTCCTAATTATTTTGCGCATAAAATTACTGGGGTAAAATTATCTTGTTTTTGAGATATATACTTGCAACGTACAATTAAAAGATGGAGCACCTTGTATATAAATAGCTCACAGAAAATCTATAAAGAATAAATAGTTATTAGAAATCGACTTGAAATCTCTCGGTATAATTAGGCGGCAGGTAAAATTTTCATGCTACGTGCGTGCGATGTTTGATCTGTCTTCTTTGGCACGGTGCTGTGCATATAAATAAAAAAATATCCTCTGTTTATATTAGCTCACTCTAATTATATTAATATCGAGGAAGAGAGAGAGCGAATCGAAGGGGTAAATTTATCTTTTAAGATATTAATAGGGATCATGTGAATCAGATCGTAAGCGCAGGTTGGGGTCATCTGAAGGTAAATAAGCGCTGCTCGAGTTACTTCTTCGTGTATGCTGAATGTAAAAGCACGTGCGCGTTAATGAGACTGTACGAAAATTCATTAGTGTAATTTCGCGCAGATTGACTAGAGCTTGAGCGAGCGCAGCGAGAGACAATCGGCAAACATGAGGGAGAGAAACGGATAGAGCTAATATCATTTTCGCGAAGTGCGGATTAGTTTACCTCTTTTGTTTTCTTTCTCTTCACCAAAGCGCTTGCTTTTATTTGCACGGAAGAGATATGAAATTTCGCGTTGGATCGCGCGGCGCATAATCGTCCGTATTAAAATATGCGACGCGGAGTCACGTTCCAATTAATTCTCATAATAGACATTAATTAGTCCCCGCAATTACGAGAGTCATATTCGAAATTGTAATCCTGATCGAAATTGAATACGCCGGGCGTGCGTGAGTATGCGTACGCGGCCGATATTAGCATCTCTATGATATAAATTGTTTGTACAATTAAAAGTTCCAACGCGCCGATACCAGTGCCGCAATCGAAAGGCAGTCCTCCTCGCGATTAATAATCCCGACATGCAACGCCACAATTTAATTACACAATGTCATGGACGGTCGAACGAGATTTTCTTTTTTTAGTTGCGTCGCTGCAGCTTGATCTCTAACGTCGCGAGACGAGTGTCCCGCGAATTGTGTCATCTATTCGATTCGATTCAATTATTATCTGAAACGAGACGACGACGTTGTTTTTGCCTGGCGAGACTATTTAAGTAATATATTCAATATCGGCTCCCTTTCGCGCTGAGCGATAACCATTTGATACATTCATTAGAAGGCAAATATTAATATGATGTTAATAATATAAAATGACATATTAAGCTACACAAATGTCATACACTTACTTACCTCATTTATTTAGATATCCGTTAAAGATTCACCCGCCATCTAAAACTGACAGAGAGACAGAGAGAGAGAAAAGGGGAGGATGTAATATCGATAATCGTATCGATTTGACTGATATCCTAAAGAAGAAAATTAATAGACAGACATAAAATATACGAACTTGTGTAATACGTTGCGTTGGAATTTTGAAAATTATTTTCCGTTCGGATTGAAACACTTCATCTTTTTTGCCGTTAATAACATCACCGGCAGAATCGACATCGCGTGGTAACGCCATTTCGGCATCTCTAGTAGCTCATTAAATCGAATAATTATCAGCCATAATCGCATTGGCGTTTACACAGCCACCACATTGTTGTGCGCCTATGCGCGTCCGTACACCTCGGAATTTTGATCGACTGGTAAATGGATCCCTTGACGACTGCGAATTATTTATTCCCTACACGATTAACGTCATGTAATCAACGATAACATAATGAACGTATTGCCTCGCGCTTGTAATGACGTAATATCATTGCGCCTCTCTCTCTCTCTCTCTCTCTTGCGCGCGCACGTGAGATTCGATTGCTTCTATCAATCTTCCGGACAGGCAGACTCTGTGCGTGGGACATCGATTCTTCCAATCAGATATTGTGATCCGCGCTCCGCAAATGTCATGAAATCGATGAAGCAACATGCGATCGGCTAATATAAGACGCATGGACCCAGGACGCGTCGATTAATTCAGAAAATCGGAGCAGATCGAGTCAGGTTGATTCTGCCGACGCGTACGTTTCTCTTGGTCGTTCTATTGGCGCGATAAAATCGCGCGAATAATCGAGGGATAATAGTATGAGGTGACCAGACGCCCCGTTTTTCCCAGTCCTGGTTTTCCACCCTGTGATTTTTTCATACACTACCTGGCTGATTTACTTTGGATTCAAATTGTCCTGGTTTAGAGGATTTTTAAAATCCTTTGGACAAAAAAATCTCGGTAAAATCTCGATAAAGTTCTATTTTTATATGGTGATGTTCTGTATTTAATACTAAGTAAAAATAGCAACAGTTTTACCTCAATAGTTTTTATTTTTACTGTATTTATGCATAGTAGGTTTTCATTGTTATTAAATTATTTCTTATGTGTGTCTATAAACAAAATATTGTTTTATATGTACATATATATAATTTTTAGTGATCTCTCTCTTCCCTCCCACACATTTATGAAGTGTCCCGGGCTTGGGACTGGGAAATCTGGTCACCTTATGATAGTCATGCGTGAACGGGAGTGAAAACTATGGCGTACATTAATCGTCTCTTTATTTGACTATATATATATATATATTTATATATAGTATGTATATATACCTCCGTGTGTGTGTGTGTTGGCGACAGTATCTCGATAAGTCGTGGCATGGCTTGGTACAAGTTGCGTTTCATACTGGCAGTATTACGGGGGACAGTAATTAATTACACCGACGCACAGGTATGCATATCAATTAATCGTATGTATATCATGTATATATAACATATGCACGCGCGTGAGATTATTGTACAGTGTGCGATGCGCCGCCGTTACTAAACGTTTCCTCCTCTCGGTTTGATGGAACCGACGGGGAGGGGGGTGGGAAAGAGTGTGATGGAAAGGGGGGAGGGGAGGGAAGGGTAGAAGTCACGATAATATTCACAATAGCGGGAGAGAGCGGGGGATAAGTCGCCATTCTTGTTTACCTATGTATACACATCGTGCAAAATATATTAAGGTCAGGCCACTCGTACAGAGGACAGTGTTGAGTCCCTCTTAAAAGCTAACTTGTCCTTTCCGCGTCGCCGATTGATTCTATCGTTCTTCGACCCTTAGAGTCAGCGCGATCGCGTCTCTCAAAGGATCGGTACAATCTGTCTCTTTCGCTCTTTCTTTTTTTTCCACTCTCTCTCTCTCTCTCTCTCTCTCTCTCTCTCTTCTTCTTTCTCTCTGTGTGTGTTACTTAGACTCCAACTGCTGAAAGCACTTTTTTACATTGCTCCAGATATGACCAAGTTGTGTCCCGAGTGATATGTGCCCGGAGACGCTAAAAAGTATCGATACTCGGGACTCACAAAAACATCGGCTACCAATACTTTTTGGATATATCTAGCTCGATAACGGCGTCGATATCCGATATTTTTACTCGAACGATCGAGGCAAAGAGGAGTCGGATATCGGTACTCTTAAGCGTTCTCCGCATGTGCGCGTCTCGTCGACAGATGAGAGCGATCGAAGGCCCACGAGAACGACCAAGGCGCACGGAAACCCACCGATATGTAAGTAAAACATCACATAAGTAAAGCATGCTCAAATCGTCAAATGATATGTTAATCTGCGCGATGTGCACGGAGAAGATATCGTAGTAAAAATTACAATAAAATTTAAGTAATCTCAAATAGAGTAAAGGAGGAAGAAGTTTAGTTGGATTAATCAAGTGCCTAGTGGAATATCAACGAGCCAGAAGTTTCGATTGAAGTTACCAGAATTCTATTCAAGCTAACAAGATTCTGATTAAAACCTTTCAAGTACAGGACCTTCAAAATTCGGATTCCACTAAAACATTCATGTTATATGCACTGAGAGAAATTAACAAACGGATATTTCCGATCAAAATACTGATGAATTTTTGTATCCGAGTTTTTGTATCAGGAAATGAGAAAATCGGTTCATAATTTTTTGATTTGATAAAATGCCATTATATATGATCGGAAGTATCCAATTAAATTTAATCAGATATCCTGATTGAATATAAAAATTGATCGAAATTTAATCGGAAATTTCCGTTTGTTAATTTTATATCGGACAATTTCTCTTAATGTGTCTAAAATGACAACCCAATAGATCATTCTGTTTGAAATTAATTTCTTCTATTTCCCTATTTTATTTTTTTATTTTTTTATATATATGTTTCCTATTATATTTATATTTCCTACTATTGAAATTGGTAGAGTGCATCATTATGTACAGGCGAGCGATAGTTTCGTTGCGAGATCACTATGTTTGAGACTACGACTTTATTCTAATAGGTGATCTCACGGTGAAACCACTGTGCTCCAAAGAGCTTCAGAGCTTGTTTGAGTTAACCGGAATCTTTGAACAGAATAGTGGTAACTTCAGTCGGATCTCTGGTTCGTTCATATTTCACTAGACATTTGGTTAACTCAACCAAATTATTTTTTTTCGCGTTAGCCAGCAATCATGACCGAAATTATTGTATATTCGTTTAAAGGTGTTATATATGCACGTTTGACTTTTTGCTACAAAATTACTCTAATTGCTTGAACATTTCTCATATCATATATTCGGTAGATCGTCAAATCGACTATTTTTACACTAATTTCTGTTACAGTGTCAGTATAATCCAGTTTTCCAAAAGAAGCGTTGCAAACTGAAACATAATCTTAACGCAATTTTTGCTGCAATATTTTCTCCGTGTGCCACTCGCACCGAGCGCGCTTCTCGCACTTCGACCCTGTCAACTGTGAATCGAATTTCCTCAAACTTCGAGAGAATGTACAAGTTTCTCATACGTTATCATATATTTTATTAATCGAGGTATTTACAAAAAAAAGAGCAAAATCTAAATCTGTTAACGTTCGCGTAAAGTAGCTGTGTAAATTTATGACAACGAAGTGTCAGAAGAATTTGACGTTTAAAATTTTTTTTTACTCGGATGTTCTTTTTATAAAATTTGTCAGATTGAACTTTGTACATACGTGAGCTACACTATGCTTTGAGCTACACGACACTTTAGACTTGTCATTGACATAGTTGAAGGGTTTTGCTCGCGCGATCTCCGTTTGTGCATCGTTCCGATCGCCTTGACGTCACGAATCAATTCGAATCGAAATAGACGCGTTATGGCTATCCTCCAATGCTATATTACACAATGTAGCGTTACATGGTGTGTATGTGTGTGTATGTGTGTGTGTGGGGAGGGGGATATGTGTGTGACACTTTTTATTACTCCTCAACTATCTCGTGTTGTTTCGTCGTGGCGTGGACGAATCGCATGGGGTGGCGGGATAGTCGGACTCGTCCTCCTTAGAAAGCGATGCCAGCGATAACAATCATCAAAAAACGATAATCAACAATGATAGGTCAACAGAACTTCTCGGTGATTTTGGGTCGCGGAGACTCGCGTTAACCGCCGTAGCGCGCAAAGGCTGATCTGATTACGATTTGATTTAATTTCCTTCTCGTTCGCAAGGAGAATCGCATTTTTAGATATATTTATATATATATATCTTTATATATATATATATATTTATATATGTATATCGCATAACCCTCGTAAAACACCTACGGTCAACAATTCGATAAACCCTATTCCGTAATTTACACAATCTACACATAGACGTTCCTCCCGCTTTCCAGTTAATGATTAGACATCGCGATGTTTCCTCTCACGCTGCACTCACGCATATACACACGCACGGCATACACGTACACACATACGCGCACACAAGCATTCATGCGTATACACACGTGCACGCGCGCACGCACACAGGCATGTACACACTCACTTATTGTGTCTATAACGAGGCCCAATTGCTGAATAAGTAACGAGACAATCGTGCGAGCCTTGGCGGCGGCCAACAAACACTTCGGTCCGTCCTCACGTGACGTTAAACACGAAATTCGCGGTCACGACAGTGTGACACTAATAGATTGGACACGACATCGCGACGTTTCTCGCGACCTCATATCGCGACGATCAATATTATGGCACATTGCGCAAAAATTAGCCTTGCCGCTCCCAACGCTCTCGAAATTGTCGGACGTTTCCGCGGTGTTCGCTACATTTACGATGAGGGGGTTTTCCCTTTAGACGTGTAAACGGACGCCTCTCGTGCAAATGAAATTCGACGAAAGTGGGTGGCGCCGCGTGAAAAGTGTCGCACGTGCAATTCGCGGCTGCCCTCGTGGGTATAAAATTACGCGTGAGTTCTTCATGCGGACGACCTGACCCGATCAAGCGAGGTCAGACACGGCTATTGTCGCGTTAATGCTATTTTCATTCATCCAATTAAAGTCTCTTCATCGTCACGGAGACGCGTCGAGCGATACGTCACCGATCGTGTGTGAGTGGTACTGCCGTACCGAAAAAATATACACGCACAAACACAGAAACGCGTGTCAGGGGGAAGAAATGGACCTATTAGTTTCCATTACGGTGATATCGCGAGATTCTATTTTTATTCCGGACGTTTATTGTGATCGATGATACGACAACGAATATGATACATGATTTAATGTCACGTGAAGAGGGGACCCGAAGTGTGACCCAGTTGTCGCACCTTGTTACATGTTATTACACCTCTGAGAAAACGCATCGCGTCGACTGGATGACCGGCTGGCAGGCAGGCAGGCAGGCAGGCAGGCAGGCAGGCAGGCAGACTATGCTCGCGCCATTCTTCGTGCTCGTCGCAAGTATAAAATATTTAACCTCCATACGCGTTAATCGTCCATTTACAACGCGACTGCGAGATGACGTAATTGACAACGCCTGTCGGTATAACAACGAGTGGGTAGCAAAAGTGTCGTCGTTATGAAGCGCCGCGACCTTTTGTCTCTAACGGGGTGTTCATTGTCCCATTTAAACGGACGACTTTTCTGTAAAGGGACCTCTAAGTGCCTTTTATGTCAAAACTGAGAAATAGGATTCTAAAGTTCCCGCTCGGCACGAAGTAATAGCATTTCCCGCCATAAGAGTAATTTACAGGGAAGTTATGGAAGTCTCTCTTAATCTGCTTAACGAGAAACCCCGGCTATTAGATTTAAAATCTGTCTGTTAACGAGTTGATGAGCATTAAAGCTCAAAAGTGCGTGCAGCATTTATGCAGCGGGGGAGAGCGGGTGAGCAATGTTTTTTCGTTGTTCCCGCGCTTTCGCGTAAACACGTTCAAGACGTGTTCAAGATGATAAGACGTTTATCACAATTCGAGTTTATTAAGAATCTAAATCCGAGTTTCGGTGCCATTTATGGAAAAGTCGCCGAAATGGAGCGACACGAATCAAGCTTGAGAAAAGCGACGTGGACCCTTGGAAACGCCGATGTCGATGAGCCGCCTCAATGAAATTGACAAATTTCTTTTAAAAAAAGACAACGAAGGCGGGCATTTGGCACGTAATTACCTCTATTTTCTCTCTCTCTTTCTCACTTTCGTTTTCGTCCGCGTACACTTCGTTATGATCGAGCCAATGTTGCGTATCAACAGCTTTAGCGTTGAGCCGTCGTGTTCTTGACAGACCGTGAATTTTTCGAGATTTTACATGGGCGCGTCGTCAATCATACGACACCGCTTACATATCAGTCCCGGCATTAATGTAAATATATATATATATATATGAGACATTTATGTGTCGTATATTCAATTGAAAACAAAAGTTTAAGCGTGGCGTTCTCGAGGTCGTGCGAAGTAAGCCGGTTTTACACTGAGAATAAGATTTGGTACTTAATAATCATCAAGCCTGGATAATAGCTGAATCAGATGCTTTGGTGAAAGCTTAGCTTTTTCTTAGTTTTAACTGAACCTATGTGTATGTAGGTAAATATATAATCTAGTTTGACAAGTATTAACAAATAACCTTGGCAATATATTTGTTACTAACACTTAATGACTGTTACCTATTTATGCGGGGGTACGTATTACCAAACAATTTAAATAAGACAGATATGAAATGATCAAATATTTTTATAAATTGTTTAGTAATTATTATCAAATCATTTGGTACAATTTACCAAACCATTTAATTACTTCAATTAAATGAAGAATTTGTGTATATTAAATGAAATATTTGTGTTTAAATATAATTAATAAAATATGTTAATTATATTAGCAGATGATTGTGTGGTAATATCATATTTGATACTAATTATCAGATATTGCACTGAAACGTTCAACCAAATGCATCTGTTAACTCTCACAAGATTTTTTCTCAGAGTATGTGTATAGCTTGGCAATATTTTGCAAGCGAGATCGAGTTTTATGCGACATTAAACGACTCTTTGCGGTTTGAGCTTTGAAACTTGCTGGTCACTCGCAAATGCAGCTATCAATGATTTATGAAGCATTGCTTCACAAGCGAATAAAACTATATTCCCGAATTTTACCACAAAGCATGCATAGATATTCCCTCGTCCCGAAATTCCTATCGCGACAGGTTATTTCGAGCGGATATACGTTCAAACGTGCTGCACCGAATTTTAGATCAGAGCTCAAGGTGAAAGTACCAGTTCCCGGTCACGTACCTAATTCTGGACAACCTTATTGTTTTGGTCTTTATATACGACATTTAAATTTTTTTTTGACATGTGCGTATGTTTAATATATATATATATATATATATATATATATATATATATATATATATATATATAATATATTTCGAAAGTTTAAATGTTCGTATTTAAAGACCGATATTCATATTTCGACTTTATATTCGAGATTATCAAATTTAGATGTTTTGTAGATAATAAAATGTATAGTATCTGAAAATGAACTTAAGACAATCTTAAATGTATGACTTAACTATTTTGGTGAAAAACCAAAATCCAAAAACAATAAATGTCCGGGATGAAGTATTTGCTCGAATATCGGTACTTTTACCTCAATATAGGAAACAATAAAACAAGACATTCGCGTTACCTACTGAAAAAATTAAACGTGTGACACAGCTTGCCTGACTATTGTCAGAATGCCGGGAGGAGAGATGTTCTCGTCGCACATAACAAGATTGATAGGCATTTAATAACGAAATTGTCGATAAAGAGTATTTCGTCGCGATTGCTCGCGGCCAATATGTTAATGAGAAAAATTTCAATTACCGTTTCTGCCAATTCTTTTTCTTTTTTTCCATATGCATTAATGATTTTTTCCTTTTTTATCGAAGAATATGTTGATAATGTAAGATTGTACAAAACACATAACCAAGAGAGAAACGTGAGGAAAAATTAAGAATGCTCCGTTCTTTCGTCCATTCACACACGGCTTGGAGATTCGAGCAGAACACGATTCGGAATAGAATTTTCTCGCCTAGGGATACGAGACGTACGTTTCACGTGTCGTGGGATCGTTACGCAAACGAAAGGCTCGCTGCACAGTGAGATCAAATGAAATTTCACGTTTCAAAAGGACTGCAGTTTCGAAATTTCAACCGATTTCGAATCTACTTTGCTTTTTTAATGGAAGCTAATGAAATTTAGAACAGCTTTGTCGAACGAGACTTTCGTCTTTTGCTTTTCTTCTTCTAAATCATACATAAAGCTCGAAACTTAATACTTCAAGAACAATAATTACTACAAAAATTAACAACATAAGAATAATAATTTAGTTTTACTTATTCAGTAATGTCTATTTACTAAAATTCGGTATTACTTTAATCTCGTTTGTTTAGTTAAGATAAGATTCAATGAGCCTGTAACTTTTTTCAAGCCCATAATCAGGGTTTGAAAACTTCATTTCGATATCTGTGCCTCATATTAAATTAGATAAGATATGAAATGAGTTATCTTCCGTTTGATTGAAATAAATTTCTAAATCTAACTTATTTATTTATGATTTAAAAGAAGGGAAACAAAAGACGGACATCTGTCCCGACAAAGTTTTTCTAAACTTCGTAATCTTTTATTAAAAAAAAGGAAAAGACCTGGTTCGAATTTCGGAGTCTTTTTCGAAACATGAAGTTTTATTCGACCGCACTGTGCGGCGCCGCGCTTCTCGATCGTGCGAGATCGGTTGGGTTAGACATCGATAGGGCAATACAGCGACCTAGCTCGATCGATCGCGGATTCGCGCCGTTAATTAAACGATTTCTCACCCTCGGTCGCGCTGGACGCGCTTTCTCCGAGCGCGTCGGCGACTCGACGTGAGCGACGTTCACGTAATTGATTCCGCGTGTAACGTTTCGCCTCGTCTCGCACCGCGAGATGACGTCTCGTGCTCGCGAAAGAGATCGGCGATTTTAATAATTACGTCATCGGGACCGGCTACGTCGGCCGGCGAGATGCGGCCGCTAACGAGATATCTCGTTAAACCGCGGACGGACAATCGCGAGCAGGTGGCCGATGACGACGGAATTTCACGATCTTCGGTCTGCCGTTAACGTTTCGTCGATATTTCGTTAAGCTGTTAATTTACACGGGCGTTAAACGGAAGAGCGGCTACGTTCGGATCGATGCCGCGAAATATGGACAGCTTTTACGCAGAGAACCGCCTCTAGAAACCGATCATCCTCGTGTCACAAAACTGAGAGGCTTCCGTCTCGAACGTAAGTATAATGAAAGTGATACAGTATTTTGTAATAAAGTATTTCGAGAATGTGTATAAGGGCAACGTACGTAACGTTCGGGCTGGGATCTATCGAAAGTAAAGTCTATGACGCACGGTGCGTGTTCTGCTGATAGATTCGTTTCGACCGCGCTGCGTGCTGTCAGGCTGCCAGTGCTGTTGGTTTTTGCATCACACGCGCAACTTGCTTTTTTAATGTTTCTTTTGCTGTTCATTTCATTACTTTTCATTTCGTCTCTCTTTTTTTTATCTGTCACTAACAAGAGAGTTACCACAGCTAATCTTTTGTCAACTTCATTATCATTTTTTCCTTGTATACAAGTGCCCTATTTTAACTGCACACATTTGAGATATTATATTTTAGGTGTGCAAACGGAGAATAACTCTGCGTAAATATATAAATATATTTATGTGTGATATATATACATAAATTATATATATATATATATATATATATATATATATATATCTATATATAACGTAATGTATAAATAATACATAATACTTGTAATATTAAACATAAATATATATATATATATATATATATATATATTTACGTAATTTAAATTAATATATGAAATACAATTTTTTAATAAATTTTATATATATAGAGTCTTTTATACATACTATAAACAGTTATCACTGTGCATCGCTAGTCTCAATAATCGTCATATGGGATACGTCTATCTTTTTGAGTCAGCGCGAAATCGCGTAAGAAAAGTAACGTCGGTTCTAATTTAAAAAACTAACATGCTAGCATGTATGACAGCATGCAGCGTAGAAAATTTCTAGTTTTGTACTTAGCATGCTAGCTAGCATGACATGTCGCATGCATGATTTAGCACGAAAACACGCCTCGTGCCTCTCATGACTTTACTAGGTAAAAGGTAAAAGTGCAAACGCTTAAACATTAATAATATTGCTACCTAATTCTGAACATTTTTATTGTTTTGGTCTTTAGATACGAATATTTAAACTTCCAATATGGAGAATATATACATGCATATATTCTACGTTGAAAGTTTAAATATTTAAAGATTAAAACAATAAGAATGCCCAGAGTTAGGGCAATGTTATTAGTGTTCCAGCGGGTTTGCAGGTAATTAATTACTTTTTTAATTAATTGGAGGCCGTTTAATTGACAATTGGCTTCAATAAATTCAATTGAAGACCGTTCGACTGACGATTGATTTCAACGAATTTAATTAAAGACCGTTCAATTGACAAATGATATGAGTGAAAGGAATTAAAGAACGTTCATTTAATAATTGAACATAGCAAATCTAATTAAAGGCTATTTAATTAACAACTGAACTTAGCAAATTTGATAAAGCAAATAGATATGATCAAATTCAGTCGATTCAATTAAAGATTGTTCGGTTATGATTGATATGACAATTACCTCCCCTCAACGCGACTCCTAGCACTTCTCAATCAATTACTGTGGCATCTTCCACAGTAATCGAACGCTCTTTGACTGAATCGATTGAATTTGCTTACATCAATCGCCAACTAAACGGCCATTAATTGAATTTGCTAGGTTTTAAATAAATTGAGCAATTTTTGACTGCTTTCGCTCATATCAACCGTCAATTGAGCGGTCTTTAATCGAATTCGTTGAAATCAATCGTCAATTAAACATTTGCCAATTGATTTTCGACTCAACTCAGTCGTCAACTAGTTAAATTGAAACATATTTGCTCAAATCAATTATTAAATCGAGGAAAATTTAATTGATATTTTCATGACGCTGGCGTTTAGACATTGTCACTCTTACCTTAAGTATCCATTGAACAAAAGAGTGTAACTCGCTACCTTTACCGTTCGTTACTCATTTGAAAAAATAAGCCGTAGCCCTTATCTTTATTAATAATAATGATCGAGTGGTCAGCAATTTCGTACTCTTCACCAAGTTGTGAAATTTTTCGATATTTGATTCGTTGCTCTACCCATTCTACCCATAAATATATTCTATATCTGTAAAGTACTATTGAGAGTGACGGTTACATTCGTTGCCCTTTTTTATGTGAACGATGTAATCGTGTTGTCGTTGCCAATAAAGAAAAATAACTTCGTTACCGAGTGGTCGCTGAAAAGAGAATGATTAGTATCGGTGTATTATAAGTAAACGCGCGGCCGAGCGTAATATATGAAATCTGTTTGACGATATTCCACTAGGAGCAGCCAAGGCTGCCGCTTTTGTCTCCTTTGAATATAAAAGTCGCCCATATTGGTGGCCTTTGAACGTTCGACCCGACGTCTGGCGCGAGCACCGCTATTTTTACGTGTGACACGCGTTATGTTCCATGTGACTCAATTTAACGTGTCGCTTGTTAATATATGAGCTCTTTCTCTCTTTTTCTTTCTCTCTCTCTCTCTCTCTCTCTCTACGATCTGCCCGTACCTTCGCGTATTATTTCCACGTGGAATTTAATATTAACGTTTGTTGGCGCGCTTTTTAAAACGGAATTTTACAAATGCGTTTCCTTCATCATCAAAATGCGAGCCGGCAGGTGTTTAATTACCGCGCCGGGTTGACGTTGATGGAGACCGCCGCGAATTCCGCATACGTAATTTTAATCCGTCAGTTTATGCGCGGCGCGAATGAAATAAATAAACGGGAACGCGCGAGCGCGCGTGTGTATGGGTGTCTCTAGTTAGAGAAAACCGGACCGCCGTAAGATTGTTACGCGTAATTAAAACCGTGATACATTATATATACACAGAGCGCGCGAGCTATACGTTATGCGCTCGCGCGCTTAATGTCCTCGCGCGATAATCTCTTCTTATGCTTCTTTTTCCGCGTGACGCTCTTTCGCGCGTCCGAACTCTCGACGCGTTCCGTCGTTCGCTGAGCTTGGCGACGTAGGTCGCGTTGCCGCGTCGCGACCAACATCGCGTTCCTCGTCGCGATATCGACGCTGCTGTGGAGAGGTATCGATCGACGCCGCCACGGTGGACATGTCGCGATCGAAGCCGTGATCGCGGAAGACGCCGTGAACGCGACTCGCCGGGACTCCTACTTCCCGCTTGTCTCGCAATCTTCTCCGCAGCCGGGAGAATCAAGCTGTGGCGAGCTAGTGTTCAGGTATAGTCGTGTAGGGCGTGTTACGTTTATCTTACGTCGAAGCGAGCAAGTGGTGCAGCGCGATGCCGATCAGGACGACGCCGAAGGCGGGCGGCGCGCTCTCCCTCGACGTGGTCGACGCCGAATTGTCGTCCGCGTCGAACACCGGCTCCAAGGTCGAGCCCGTTTCTCGCAGGGAGCCTTGATAGACGCGATTCAGTCTGTGATCGCGATCGCCAATCGAGTCGTCCGCGTCGTCCTCCAATCTCCGGTTGCCGATCTTGGAGTGCTCCGGCAGCTCCATGTCTGAAACATAATAAGGGCGGGAAATTTCGTTAATATTCGTGCGGAGGTATATCACAGTTGCTTGCTCGAGACGCATCGAACCTAGCTTAAGCTGCGGCTAAACGCAGACTCTTGCCATTGAACGCGTGCAATGGATTACAATGTACAATAACATCTCCGTGTCTGTTGTTCTACACTGCGTGGGGTACGTCACACAATCTTGCATACCCGCTTCATTGGCACTCTAAAAGATTGCTTCCTTCCGCGACCAGCAGCACCTGGTCATACCTGTTTGACTCGTGAGAATTTCTTTTGGAATTATAGGGTGCAGGTAAGAAGTTTAAGCGCAATGATGCAAAAGAAAAGAAGTTTGCAAGCTAATACTTGCAATCCCATATTTTAAGCTATTATCGAAGGAGTACTTTTCTTCTAAGGAAGTGGATCACCATTAATAACTGTTAATCGGACATTTACCAGATATATTGTTCTAACTCTTTTTCTCCTCTTGAATAAGGAGGAATATGTTTGTTTGGAATGATCTCTTACACGTGATGAGTGATATATGAGATGCGACAATCAAGATTTACACCGCGAATAAAAGACTAAAATTTCTCTAACTTTAAGGATATCGTGCGTTAAGAATTGCGTAGTTTACGTTAATTTATTGTGTCTAATAATGAATTTTGTATTCGCGATATCAAAACGAGTGAGTAAACTATTGCTTAGTAACGACAGATTACTCAGTAGTTCTTAATGCATGTTATAGAAGAGAACCTCTGTAGTGACAATTCATTAAAAGATCACTTAAGAGTGGCCATTACAGTGAATCGGTAGTGAATAATTTTTTCATTATTCGAAGAGACTACGTTTGGCGGGAGACTCACACTTGTGAAGAAATCCGCTAGTGATCGGACAATTCTCCCGGAATCGCCATTATGGATTTTACTTTTGAATCTCTGACACTCGCGAAACGAGTCGCTATTTTCGGAATTAAATGGCGGTCAAACGAACGCGGAATGGGGATTAAAGTGGGCTTTCCCAACAAGTTGCCGAGTCGACGTCGCGGAAAACGGCCCGAGCCGCCGTCGATACTCGCGTTGCCGGCGCAATGAAAGGCGCCAAGCTCGGCGCGCTCCTCGCCGTCGAGAATTCAAGGCACGATCGTCTTGGAACATTATTTCGACCGTGGTCGGCCGGTGCTCGACGATATGCCGTGCGAGTGGATATCATTTTTTTCCGCATGTGCGGAAGCTCCCTCGATGGGGGATCTCGCGCGATACACGCTGCACGCTCGACGTCACCTGACACACACGCGCAGCGAATAAAAGGGCGAAATAAAAATTCTCTCTCGACGAGAGAGCACCGATAAATGCGGTCCATCGCGTGCGAAATGCGCGATAGAAAACTGGATCGGTTCGCTCTCTCGTCTTCCCGTGAAGATTCCTTTTTTGCCTCTGGCAAGATTTATCCGCCGTTTACCATGCTGACGACGACTACGACCATCGACGTCTCATTCTCTCTCTCTCTCTCTTTCTCTCTCTCGTGTTTCTTGGCGAGCTATCGAATATATCTGCGACGCGCGTCTCATTGAAATTCGACGAGCGCGAATCATGAACGGAGTCGATGGGCGATAGCGAGCAACGCGATGTGTTGCGGGAAGCTACGATAATACAGGACTGCCGTTGTCTCTCGCACGTTAGGATCAATCGCTGCAGCTCGTCCCCCTGTTACGAAGTAAACAACGCTAATTTCCGGCAGCGGTTCGATACAGCGCAGCTCAGACATCTATTTCTCTGATTTGCGTCAGGTATTTTATTGAGAGCGGCTGTAATTATGGCCTCTATCAATTATCCTCCGGCCGCGCAGATACGACGTCGCTCCTCCCAGTGCTGTATTAATAGTCGTTACTTGAAACTTGCCTCAGGCGAGGCACTCGGATTTGAATTTAGAGCTAGATGTGAATCTTTTAGCCGGATCGCGATTGCAAATCTACTTTCGCAACACATCGCATATATTATGTGATGTAAGTAAAAACCTCAAATCTAACTCTATATTTGTATCTGAGTATGTCACGGGGAGAAAATAAATTTCAAGTAATGACTATCAATATGGGCTCCAGTGTGATGTTCCTTCTTTTGCCAGAGAGAGAAAGAGAGAGGGGAATCCACATGCTTAATCATGGTAAAATTATAGAGATGCGATTGAAAGTTGACGTTAACATGCCGCGTTATTCGAATGGAATTATATTAGTGCAAGCTGATACGAGTAACGTTAGAATATCTAATTTCTACGGTTGATCACATAGCTCTGACCGGGCTACTAAATACCAAAATTACACGGCTAATTGTCAAGATCGTGTTTCAATGATATTAAATTAGGTGCGCGGTCCTGCTCTCCACCGACCATTGGTACTTACTTATTACAGAGCGTCCGTGGCCTCTCGGAACGAGAGGCAGTTTCTACCCTAATTTTCCTTTCGCTCGGTCACCTCCGCACTCGGCAATATTGCTAACGAATTTAATCCGGATGCGAGATTAATTCTCCATGCGAAAATTCGCTTCACTTTCGGCTCGCGTGCGGCGAAATGCACGACGTTTATTGCGCGCGAATTTGAGTTCTCACACGAGAGAGACAGAGGGAGGGAGAGGGAGAGAGAGAGAGAGAGAGAGAGAGAGAGCAAGTGATAGACAGAGATAGAGATAGATAGTTTAGATAGAGATAGATAGATAGAAGAATCTTTTTGTTGCGGAAAAACGCTTCTTTTCTAATCGCCCTGCTGAGGATTTTTCATGAAATGAGAATCAATCTCGGTGTGGTCGGACAATTTTCGCGAAGTAAAATCCGTCTCGACAAGAGTGTCCGCGACATGCCCTCACGCCGTCCAAGGTATACAGCTGCTGTGAACGAAGAGACAGGTTGCGGTAGACCGGCGGTCGGAAGAACTATAAGAAGAAGTAGAAGTGGAAGAAGAGGGTTGTGCGCGCGTGCGGCAGCCCGTCGAAATAGCAGTTTAGCACTGATAACACTTGGCAGACTTTTATCGATCATGTCTGGCAACAGATGGCTCACCCAATTCCGGGCACCGCGTTTTGTCTGGCCGGCTGATAAACGATAACTAATACGAGACAGGAGTACCGTAGCGGGATGACGGGGAGCAAGAAGAGAGATAACGGCGAGACGGAGGCGGCGTTAGATATTGCTTCACAGTCTTTTAATCGGCGGCCCTTGACGCCCCGACAAGTCCCGGCCATTGTTGCACGGCACTTTTTCGAACACGCGCGATCCCGAGTCGCGCGTCGTCTTTTCACCGTCGTTACATTATTAATTACACTTTTCTTCCGGACGATTTCGTCAGACTCGCAAAATTCACGCGAAAACCGTCGCGGGAAAGAAAGCCGCGAAATAGTTCCTACCGATCGACACGAACGATTCGTCCTTTCGAGTAGTTGTCTCGCGACTGTACCGTCGAGAAGTTCAGTCACACGACAGAAAAGAAGAATCGAGTATAACAATACGTATCTTAAAATGCATCACATACACTAATATTTTATTTATGGAGGATACGAGAGACGGTCCCGTTACATACACATAGAGAGAATTTAGTAAAAATTGCTATAGAGTTTTATAATCGAAAGAAATAGATCAACATATTCTGTAATAATTTTCCTTTCGTTTCACACGTGCTTTTTATATTTTAGGAACCCAGACGCGCTATTAAAAAAAATTGCTATGTTTTTAGCGAAATTTACTATGTTCTTTTAGCAAGATAGATTTGTCACTGACAATCTATATCCGTACTATAAGAAAAATAGCAGAATTAAAAAAAAATTAGAAAAAAATTGGAAAAGAAACTATAATGTTCTTAGTGTACACACTGCAAATCTGAAGGTGTTATTTTTAAACGCATAAACGTTTAATTTGGCTGAAGCTTTTTTTACACGCTTCTTACCGTTTTAAGTAATTTAACACTTAAGAGACGTATAAATTATAATGTAATGGTTTAAACGCATTAAATGACGTAACTTAAAGCGGTAAGAAACATGTAAAAAGAGAGTCAGTCAAAATAACACACTTAGATTTGCAATGTGCATGTATTTAAAAAAAATTTATCTTCTTTCATTTATCAAAGCAAACTGTCGATCGACGTTGTATTTTCGTTATACACCCATATCCAAGAATAATTATTCGAAGTTATTTATTCTAATGCACGTCTGTCGAGTTTGTTCTTTTTTATAAATTATTCACGTCAATGTTCTTTTTCTTTTTTATACAACGATCAATAATATTGTTTTTTGCATAATATTCGCATATTGAAATATACACTCAGTAATATTGTTTTAAACTTTCAATGTACGCTTTGAGGCGAAGTTGAAATTAAGAGAAAGACAATAACATCGGCGCAATGGAAAGAAACAGGTATTAAGAGCGTCAACATCGCTTGCGTATTTCACAATTTCCAAACAGCCGATCTCTTTCTAATCGTGTAAACATTTATATAATATTTCGATTGATATATGTAATTCAAATTATTATCAGGAGTTCTTGAGAGGAATTTATTTCACACAGCAACCGCCTTAAATCGCGACACACTACGTGTTTGAGATACCACTAATGCGATATGAGAGAGTTCGGAGATCTTATCCGTGTCGATATCGTGTGGCAGGAGTCAAGCCGCCAGATTTATAATTTAAAGCGACGCGATCTTCATTCCGGGGTTACGCCTCGCGGATACATCGAGTCGCCATTTATCAAAGTAAATCCATAATCCCGACCGCTCGCGCGCGCGCAATCTGTGACAAGAACATCCCCGGAAGAGCGGCGGAAAAGAGGACACGAAAAAGCGACGCGGTGCAGCTGGGGGATGGAAAGCTCGGATATTGTTTCGCGGACTTTCGGCTCTCGACATGACGCGCCAACATGCCGCCACTGTCCTCCAACATCGATGTAGCCTTTCAGTCCCTCACCTTCCCCTCATACCCTCTCTCTCTCTCTCTCTCTCTCTCTCTCTCTCCCTCTTAGCGCCTTTAAATCTATCGTGCCTTTCCCTCCTCTCCGACTCTGTGTAGGAAATGCGCGCGCGTTCTCTTCACCCTCCTCTCTGCTCGCGCCCAGTTTACACCGGCGGTTTAACAGTTAATCCTTCGAGCTTATCTGATCGCGTGACTTCAACGAGAAGTTCGAGCATGCCGGGATACCATCGTGCACCCTCGCACGCGCCCGCTCTTTACACGACAGCGCGATAAAATTGCCGTCATTAGAGGGTTGCGCGCGAGTGCGAACGCGAGCGCGGGGGTAGTTAACTGGCGAATATCTCGGGCACCGGCTTTCTTCCACTTGTTACGTCTTTTTATACGCGTTACGATGAGCGGGCTGAACGATTGAGATCTTCCCTTACGAAAGCCTTACGACGGAAGTTTTCGCGTACTGTCATTGTCTCGTCATTGTTTCCCTCGACGACACATTGGTGGCGTCGATTCCGAGTATTTGGATGTTTGTCCACCCACCCGAATATTTAAGGGGGAGGGAAATATCCGGGAAATATACAGTTATCAATTTTCAATTATTACTTCTTTTTTATTTCTTAAACCATGCACACATATACACATTTACGAATTAAGTAAAATCAACAACAAAGTTAATGTTTTGAGAAATATTTAGTTCTTAGATGTGTCAAAACATGTTAGAATAATTTTGTATTAGGATATATCAATATATCCAAAAAATATAATCACATCTTCTGAATCTTAAAAGATTTTGTTTTTATATATGCTCTTCTAAAGTAAAAAATACTACATAATATAAACATAATATTCTTAAAATTTTTTTCTACCCAATCTAAGTGTATTTTTACACCGTAAATTGACGAAAAAAATCATATAAAAAACAATAACATAAATAATATAAAAAAAACAATAATATATATATATAAAAAAAACAATTATATATATATATATTATTGTTTTTTTTATATTATTTATGTTATTGTGTTTTTATATGATTTTTTTCGTCAATTTATGGTGTAAAAATATACTTAGATTGGGTAGAAAAAAGTTTTAAGAATATTATGTTTGTAGTATTTTTTTCTTTTTAGAAGGGCATGTATAAAAACAAAATCTTCTTATATATATCTTAATTATATTTATCAAAATCTTATATATATATATATATATATATAATTCCATTAAAAAATAAAAAAAAAAATTTTTATATGAGTCGTATATTTGCGAGTTGCAACTTAGTAGTTGTGAGTTTGGAGGGATACTATCCGAGCATCTGTGTACAAAAATATCTGCGTTGCACCGGCAGCGCTAGACGCGATTAGATTTTTTATCGCGGTTTAGTGAGAGAGGTTTTTCCCTCGCCCTTTCTCTCTCGCGTGTATCTCCCTTCGTTGTCGCATCTCTTTGATGACAACGTCACGCGGAGATATTCTCTCGCACGCGCAGGGGTGCAGAAGCAGATTGCAGCGGCGCGCGTGAATCCGTAATTTTATGCGCGCTTCTCGTCGATAACTCGCCCGGAATTTCACACCGATCGCGCGCGCTGCGCTGTATTTTCGCGATAGTGTGCGCCGTATGCGTGTACGAGACTCGCGACATGCAACACCATAACTGATCTTTTATCGGCGAGATAACTTTTAGCGTAGCGACACTAATTACGCGGCAGGGAATGCCCCTGTCGGGCGTTCGTGTCCATTCTGCTATTTTGATTAGAAATACAACATTTGTGCACGCGCACATAAATAGCGCGCGGGCACATAAACACTGTATATCACGATCTTCATCAATAATCAGAATCGATATCACAGACAGAGACAAAAAGAGAGATGATGCCGTGACATACTCTTCTATTCCAACGTCATTACGGCTATTTAAAATTCGACCGACATCGTATCCCAAATTATAAATCGAGTACAGAGACAGCGAATCGTATTTGTCACGTTTGTTAAGTACATTATATCAATTTTCTATTGTGATGTATAATCTGCGATACGTCGGTGATATTGGTCGAGTCAGACAGATGTCGTTAAACAATGTAGCAGAAATATCATTGCATTCAGCGTTACGACAAAATTGGACTGTCACCGTTCCGCCAAAACGGATTTTCCGTTTTGCAAGGTACGTCACGTGACGAATGGTTTTGGAGATTGGCCGAAACAGACCGCTTAATTTGGGCCGCGCCATTTTTGATAAGCGAGATCTATTCTATTTTCCGCGCGAGATCTCATTTGCTTCGGTTCTTCCACGGTGATTCAATTAACACATCATCCGCGGTGTCGCGTCATCATGAACGGAAAAGTGCGAAAGGAATTTGTTGCGTAAAGTAAGTTGATTACATCGCGCGCCGCGCTATCCGCGAGAAGCGCGCGCAGTTCTCAGCTACACTGGATTTTTCCTCGCGCTATAAAGCGGAAAATTATGTGATGGAATCCGGTAAATAAACTGTGAAAAAATAAGGACGCTCCGGGGAAGTAAGCGGGAAGTTATGGGCGCATTTACGGCTGATGACACCGGCGAGGGCATCGTCGCCCTCGTCGTCGGCGGCTGCTGTTGCTGCCGCGTCACACACCCGCGAAAATGCACCGTTCTCTCTCTTTTTTTCCGTATTTCGGCAGTAAACGGGGCACCTGCATACGCGTCGTAAACGGATCGTAACGTTCAATCAGCGCCAGGAATTATGAGGCAGCACTCGTGACGACTTATTGCGCTCGCGGCAGCGTCATTCGCCGCGTCGTATCGTGCGGGATCGCGCGTCGCCGCTATTGGGATTTTTTAGCCGCTCTAATTATGCGCATTCCAGTTTCCACTTGCTGTTACGTGCGCGACTGGTCGTGATATAAATTTTAAATTTCGAAAAGAATTGGGGTCTCCTCGTGGCGAGACTTTCTAACAGGATTTAAAAATCTCGAGGTCGCGGTTGCTTCTTTCTGGGAAAATGAATCGGAGGTACGTGTTAGTTTTACTGTTTCAAAAACCCGTAAATTCTCAGGCTCGGTATTGAGATATTCGTTACTTGAAACTTGTGGAATACTCAGATTGGAAATTAGAGTCGGATCTGAGTTTTCCAGTTAAATATGATACACGTTATAAATATGATATCATATTCATAATGGTGATTCAATTAATTTCCAACTTTAAAATCAAGTTTAAGAACTGTATTAATCTCTTTAGTGATGATTGAAGATACGTCCGAGTGATACTGTGCGATTCGTCCCGAGTGAGATTCTTTTTTTTTTTAAATAAGCATATTCAAATTTCTTTTCACTTTATTACTATTTGTTTTTTTGAAGAATTTTGAAAAATAGAACACACGAGATATATCTAATTTATATTTGCTATGAGATAAGAGAGAAATATAATAGTTTAAATAAATCAAGAGGAATTTAATATTTTATCACAAAATTACTAGAAATTTGTCTCATGAAATTTTACGCGTTCTTATGAGGCTATTGATGATGAGAGTGGAAAACAGAGTGAGTTTTCCACTCTCATCATCTGAGTTTTTTATGTTGAGTGAGAGTTTTTCTGTCATACACTACTGTAGGAGAGGGTAACGCAGGGGAAAACAAAAGAAAGAGTGAAGCGTAATGGAATATTAATTTTGAAATTTCTTATCGTTTTCATCACATATTGAGCAAAGCAACAACTCATTTTTGCACATATTTTCGTTACGTAAAAGCATTTATAATTTTGTGAAACTAATACAACGCGCGTGTAAACTTTACAGAAAAAATCAATATTTTGTCGGAACAAAATTTTCAAATATCCTCTTAATACATGGGCCTTCGTGGTTATCGATTAACAATTGATAGTTGTTTCTTTTGAAACAAAATTATGATATCCTGTATATACCTCATCGTGTTGTTATCGGCACGGAATGGGACGTGTAAGATACGGTTAATACTACAGAACGACGGCTTAAACGCGGGAAGAATGTTAAAGGTGGGCGAGGAGCTTTCCAAGAGGAGAGCAAGGGAGGAGGGCGGGGCCGTAATCATGTTTTAACCGATATCGTAAAGACATTTTAAAGATTACTGACTCAAGTATTTCATGGACGTACCGGCGCGGTCGGTGGTGGTATTTCGCGGACACACAATGGGGAAGCGAATTCCATAAATATTATACAGAAAGTACAATATTATCTGCGCCGTGAAATAACTTACGGTTACGACGGAGACGTGGCTAAGAAACTGCGGAAATTCCGATCTGTCTCCCGGGCGCCGGTTTCCAATATCTTAAATAGTAAAACTCGAGAGAGAAAGAGAGGAAACTTAATTTTGCGAATACCGATATCTTTGTAGTGTCGGCTGGTGGTGTGCGGTTTCTTCGGAGATAAATTCTTGAGATTACCGAAACGACGAGGCAGCGTTAGAAAGATTACATGCAGCTTATAACGTAAAATATTCCCCTGTTGGATACACTTTGCTGTCTCGCAGTTGCTATACCGGATCGCTCTTTTTTCGTTCTTTGTTGCGCAATCACAGTTGCACCAAGTGGAGCAGCAGAGAGTGCTGATAAAAATTAACAAATACTTCTACTTTCCTCTCTGTACTCTGGACAGTGAACGCTCGGTCGCAAGACGGTTTGTATACTTTTTATTGATAGAAGTTATAGCTCTTCAAGTTGTCATAATTAAGAGCCACTCTACTCTGGCATGCATTCAATTTATTATCTCACATTAGCTTACTTTATAAGATATAAAACTAATCAAACTAATTTATATTTAATTTAAAGATATATTATTTCGAAATAATCATTCTTTTATATTTTTTTACTATATATAGTAAAATTTTTAAATCAAATTTTTGGTATAGTTTGACTTAATGTACAAACGCACGGCAGATGTCGCTACTACAGCTCATCTCTCGCGTGATCATTCACAAATCTTCTTTATATCTCAATAATTATTGCGAATATCACAAAACGGTATAGGACATTTATATTCATCTTAATCTTTTGCCTCC
Organism: Odontomachus brunneus; assembly: GCF_010583005.1. Lineage (NCBI taxonomy): Eukaryota > Metazoa > Arthropoda > Insecta > Hymenoptera > Formicidae > Odontomachus > Odontomachus brunneus. The sequence goes on from NW_022639533.1 coordinate 993,366, forward strand.
ACAAGAGTTTCGAAGGTTGTTCTAGAGCACCCTGTATATACAGAGTGTCCGGTAACTGACCGAGCAACTGCCGTGTACGGGTAGAACGGGTCAAAATAATCATAAAATTTATATACCATTTTGAAATTTTCTCAATACTTATTCCGTAATTAATTAAAATGTACAAACGAATGAGCGCACGAGAAGCGGTAGGACAGGCTCTGTGTGTAAAAGAAATGGTTTACCTCTTAGCAACGATGCGTAAACAGCTGATTTCGAGGCGGAGTAACAAGCGACACGTATACGTTACTCCGCCTTGAAATCAGCTGTTTACTCATCGTTGCTAAGAGATAAGCTATTTCTTTTAAGCTGGTTCTACATTAGTAGCAAATCGCAAAATCGTAAGAAAATTTAACAATCACAGTCGATCGTTCTTCTTAGGACCAAAGAAGAATTGACTGTGATTGGTCAAATTTCTTGCGATCTTGAAACTTACAACTAATGTAGGTCTTACACACAGAGCCTGTCCTGCCGCTTCTCGTGCGCTCATTCGTTTATACATTTTAATTAATTACGAAATAAATATTGAGAAAATTTCAAAGTGGTATATAACTTTTATTGATTATTTTGACCCGTTCTACCCGTACATGGTGGTTGCTCGGTCAGTTACCGGACACCCTGTATAACCCTCTCTCTTCTCCAAATTTATTATTACACCCTATACTGTCACTTCGATTCCTGTCATAACCGATCACTGCGCATGCACATCTGCAGTGGATTTTAATTATGGTAACTTGAAGCGTTGCAATTTCATCCGAGAAAAAGTATGCAAACCGTTTTGCGACTTAGTATACATGCGCACGTCGTAAAGCGCTTTACGTTTCTGTAAAACGACTCTTGATTCTCGCATCCATGCTGTCTAACGGCTTTCTCTCGCGCGACGACGTTTAATTTTATACACAAACCCAGCCGCTCGCTATTCTTGCGGCAACGTGTCGCTACGAGGTGACAAGAAAAATAGCGCCGTGTTGCGTAACGCGCGAGAAGATTGTTGCCGTCGATCGCTGCGGCGGAGATTGCGACGTATTAAATCGCGCGTGTAATGGAAACAGCGGTGTCGCAGTGATACGCCATACTTTCTCGACCGCGGCGCTAAAGTACACGCGTCCCGTACTCAAGGTTGGTTTAGGGCTTTCGTAGAACGTAAAAACACTCTCGCTTTTAAAAGTCCGAACTTACGGCCGTTGTACGTTAAAACGCATTCGCGTCGGGCGGAAGTACAGAATGCAATTTCTACTAAAAAATAGTAGTTAAGTTACATTTAACTTGGAGTATGGTTGAACATTTGTTTCGGAATTTGCAACATTGCGCTGAAAAAGTTAATTATGCAAAAAGCATACATTCTGTTTTACATTAATTAATTTTTAAGTTAATCTAATTTTAACTCTTTTAAAAATTAAGTTAGTTTTTGTAATTTAACTAGGTTAATTTTATAAGTCGTTAACTTTACTCTTGATTTAGTTATCAACTTATCCAACTCTGGCAATAATTGGCCTTTGAGAGGTTAATATATTTCGCGATTAGTTATTCAAAGTAACTCGAATATATCGCTACTTTCCGGAAGCTCCACCACGCACAGTGAGACTTTACGACTCGCGTTTTCACCCTTACTGAGAGGCCGCGCATTACGCTCCCCCAAAAAACTCACCGTAAAGCCGGATGTTCCCCTCGGCGTCGCCGATGGAGTTCTTCGAGATGCATTTGTAACCTCCCAAGTCCTGCTTCTGCAGGTTCATGATCACCAGCCGCATTTGTACGCTGTACACCGACGTCTTCGTCTCGGACATCGCGTACTTGCTGTTGCTGATTATCATCTCGCCTGCGGAAACACGTTCGAAGAAAAGCAATAAGTAAACGCAAAACGTAGTAAGGATCCGGATACACAGAAAAACTCAAGCAATAAGACGTAAGCAGTAAGCAAATTGACCAATGACAGTCGATGATTCTTCTTACGGTTCAAGAATCAGCGACTGTGATTGATCAGTTTGCTTACTGTTTACGTCTTACTGTTTAAGCTTTTCTGTGAGTCCTTAAGACGCAGCTTTATAATCCACGGTACCAGACGTGAGATTGAAAGACGAGAAGCAGAAAGCCTCATTCTTCGACGAGTACCTCTATCGATCGAGATTACTTCTCACGGACGATGAGGAATCTCGATGCACGCGCGTGGAAAGTCTTATTCCGCGAGCTGTTATAAAGTACTCGACGATCGAGTCAACCGATAAGAGGTCTTAATTCCGAGCGAATCGAGCAACAAGAACTACGCTGTATTACCCGACTCTCGAGTCCAGTAATTGATGGCTTTGGGTGACGCCTCCACGTGGCAGACTAACGTGACGTTGGTTCCGGTCGGGGCGCCGACCAGCTGGTTCGGTACCTGGACCATCGGGTGAACTGTAATCCATAACGCAAAGCTTCGATCAGTCACGATGCGACGATCCGCTTTACGCCGCGTTGACAACATTTTGCCATTCGCCGCGTGGGCGGACAGTTTTCCACGAATTAATTTCTCTAATTGATCGCGTGCGCAACGTCACAAAGGACATCTTTTTTTAGGCTCGACCGAAAGCGCGTGTTCTCGCAGGATAGAGAAATAACGTGGTGTATATACACACACACACACATATATATATATATATATATATATATATATATATATATATATATATCATATCACTCGCACAATTCAATCGCCTTACCTCGCCGTTATACTGCGGTCCCTTTGTGCGAGTGCGTCATTAGTGAGTCGCGTGCGGCTCACGCTAATGAAACACGCTGACAGACTGTCATTTGGCGAACAAGCAGAAAGGGAGCTTTCTGTCGTTCTCTCTGTCTCTCGCTCTCTCCCTCGTCCTCGCCCCGCTCCGCCTCCCGTCCCGGCAGCATCGCACTGCCTTTCGTTTCGAGTATCGTAAGCAGCTTTCCGTGAGCTGCTTACGTTTTAACAGGCGACCGCGCCGAGCACTTCTTCTTTCGGCCGAAGCTTCGGCCAACGTTGTGTCGTCACAAAGCGCTTACAGTGCGTTTTACAGCAGCTACTTAACCCTCACGGACGTGAAATTTCGTCCTAGGAATCCCTAGGAAAATCGACTGCCCCGCGTCTTTTTCGGAAATATTCCGCGACAGAGACATTTTTCCCCCATTCTGCCCCGGTCCGATCTCTCGATAACGAAGCTCTCGTCTAATTGCTGATTACGTCGACGTCAAACAAAGCGAGGGGTTGTATCTCCACCGTATAGAAAATTCACCAGTTTCTAGTCAATAATTGGCCAGGAATCCCTATTACCGACTAGTTCCTGGCCAGTTTGGACGACACTTGTCTCACCAGTGACTGGATAGTAAAACTATTTAGTTTCTGATCAGTTTCCGATCAGTTTTTGACGAATTTCTAATCAAACCTTTTTCGCACAAAGTTCTATCAAATAGTTTGCATCATCCGATTCTACACGTTGTGTGAAATATTATATATTATTATTAAAAATAATGTGAAACTAGTATTTCAGAAACTGAAGTCTTTTTTAATCTGGAAACTCATTCATATTGAGATAGTCACAGCTTTATTTTTACTTATTATTTTTTCTTGTCTAATTTCTAGCCAGTAAGTGACCAGAAACATTGAAGAACAATAAAACATTGGCCATATTTTTTGAGTTTTCGCTAAACAGAAACTGTCCAGCATTTATTAACTATTTTTTACTACCCACTTTCAGGGCCTAGTAACTGAAATATTGGCAAGTATTTTACTGACTAGTTTCTGAACAGTTACTGTCTAGTAAATCTTAATCAATAAAATCTGACCAGTTTTTTTGGAAATTTTTTTGCTTGAGTTTGTTCTGGAAAAGGGAAAGGTATATCTGTATTTTAAGTATGATCTTACGGTATTTTTGTAACCCTTCTTACGGCAACCGTGAACGCGTCTTTCGCGAAGCCGCGTCTGCGACTATCATTTTTCCAGCCTCGCTGCTTCAATTTTCTCCTATACAATGTCTCGGGAGATGTATCGTGACATAAAAATAATATCATTTGCATACAAATATGAAATATGTGGATGGGCTATCTGTATTCATGGTGGCGTCTGAAATTTGTCATTACAGTCCCTAACGATTCTGTATCGCCGTCGTTAAAAGATAACGTCCCCTAAGATGGTTCGTAATGTCAGTAATAAAGATCACGTCGGCGATACCGGCCGCGGAATATCGGGTGACGATATTACGTACGTGGTAACAGAAAATTAAGATGATGGCGCCAGATAAACTGGCCGCTTCCTCGGCAACGAGTCTTTGGTCGTCTCTTTATCCCACGCGCCACTTGGGAAATATATGCGCCTCGTCGCCGCGCTTGTGCACACTGAAGATCGCAGCAGCACTGGCAGCAGCAACACCACCAAGACGGCACTTTTATATGAGAAAAGGGAATACACAGAGTGTCGGCCACTAGGATCACCATAAGTCAGGTATATCGACACCTTGGAACAAAAATCCGACTGGTTTCGAACTCCGTACCTCGTACGCGAAAGAGAAATGGCTAGACAGAGGGAGAAAAAGAAGAGAGGGAAAGAAAGAAAAAGAACAGAAGAGAAAGAGAGAGAGAAAGAGAGAGAGTGAGAGAAAGTGAGAAAGAGAGAAAGCGAGAGGGAGAAAGAGAGAGAGAGAGAGAAGTGTTTTATTATGCGAATGACGCCTTCGCCTGGTCCAGAAATACGACCGCGACGTTATTAATATTCGCGCGCGATTGCGAATAATTGGCAATTATGACGCATGTCGGTTGGCGTAAAATGCGGACGCGCGAGAAAGAGAACGCAGCGAATTGTCAAAACGAAACAACATAGCGCGCCGTGCGCCCGTCGTGCGCGCGTTAATTCGAACGCGCGGGCTCTCGACAATTCTGGCCGAACAATTATGTTACCGAATTGAATCACGTTTTCGCCCCTAAGCACAATCGCGCGTTCTATCGCGAGAATTGATTTATGAATCCCTTCTGGCCGCGACCGGGGTATGCATACGTGTGTGTGTGTGTGTGTGAGCGAGAGAGAGAGAGAGAGAGAGAGAGAGAGAGGGGGGGTAGCAGGAGAGAGTTTTAATTGCTTCGATTTACCGGACGTGTCTCGCAAACAGTGTCGCGCGATTTTCCGGCGGTTTTGCGCCGCGAACTTTCGATCCGCTTCGAAAACCAGCGACACTGATTTCGCGCGAACGAGCGGGCGCGCGTATAGTGACGAGTATTCGCGCTGGGAATTCTTCGTGCAGCGTTTAGCACAACGCGCGCGCACGAGAGAGCGACGATAGGACGACGCGTTTGCTCGGATAACAAACAGCGCGAGATCGCTCGACATTACTCCTAATTGTGAACGAGCCCGCGGCTCGAGCTCGGCGAAACGCAAATACGCCGCGACATTTCGGCGTCGGCCACCCCGCCACCGAGCAATTGCGCGGAATGCAAATCGCCGCTGTGCATTTTGCGCGTCGCCAGTTTATCGATAAACAGGCCGAGCCGTACATACATATATCGAGTCGCTTATATTCGCGGGCCTGCTTGCAAATACTCGCACGCCAACGGAGTATACAATTTCCTGCGACGCAGGTGCGACTCGTACTCATTAGATCTTTTAAATCCTGCGATACGCAGGACATCGCAAAACTATCACTGCATACACACACGTGTCCACCTATATTTATCTCTCCAACACATACATATCTTCCCTCTTTCTCTCTCTCTCTCTCTTTCTCTCTCTCTCTCTCTTTCTCTCAAGATAGAAATGGATCAGCATAGAGCTGATTCCGTTGGTTGCCTTGTTATCCAACAAATATAATGACGACAAATGACGTTTTAGTGACGTATTACTGACGTTTCTAACGTGTCAACAATACGTTATTTTACATTATCCTGCTATCTGGATAGCTTTATACCTTAGAAATCGAATGTCTACTTTATTGTTTGACAGGTTTATTTATTTACTTATTATTATAGTTTTCATAATTCTTTTTATTTTTATATATCTGTAGCATTACTATTATTTATTTATTTATATGCTCTTATATATCTTGTCATTTACATCTTAGTATTCGAAATTTCTTTTATGAAAAACATTCAGAGGAACATTTTTTGCTTACTCTTTGTTATGTCCAATCTGATTATATATCTTTGATATTTTGTTTCTTTCTCTCTCTTTCTCTCTCTCTCTCTCTCTCTCGTTTTGTACAAGCTCTCAGCCACACGGTGAGATGATAAATTCTATTCTAATTTACTCAATTACATTCTCTTCGTTTTTCTCAAATTTTTCTTTAATGAAAATTTGATGGACAATCGTCTTCTCAACATTTAATATCCCGAGACACGAGGATCAAATGAATAGTTCGCCGCGGAGTCAAATTCATTTGAGATTTATTGAGGAAATGTCAAATTCATTCGCGACTCACTAAAGATCTGCATTGATGCAATAAATCCAGACGTTCGCAGGATATTCCCAGCTAAGAACACTTTTAGAAATATGGGCCATTTCCATCATGTTTACGGATCTGGTAATGTGGGCAAGTTCACGATGCGGTATCGCCGGTAAATATAGCAACGCCAAAATAAGCTCTTCGAACATCAATCAAATAAAGTTTGCGGATGCGATATCCGCGCCATAGAATGGATGGCCGATCGATCCCTGCGAGCTACCGAAATAGAGTCGACCGCGGAGCGCAATCCGGCTTGCAAATAAGTGCGGCGGCGGGCAATTTCTTTTGCCGCCTCCGCTAATTAAACGAAGCGTGCCTCAAAGCGCTTAATGCGGCCTGTGGCGCGAAATTGCGCGCTCGTCGCGCGCTCATACTCCGCGATCTAATGCGGTGTAACAATTTAATGCACTGTAATAATTTAATGTGGCTGGAATTGCGCAGCGCGCGATTCTCGATAGCGCATCAAATGCCCCCTAGATAGCCACAATTTCCATGTCGATACGCAACAATTAAGTCGACCGCCGTTTCCGAAATAATATTTAGCGTGACAAATTTGCGATAAACTCGGCGGGAAGTTTATCGGCTACAAAACTATCCGCGCTGCAAATCCAAGTATGTTATCTTGGCTGTATGTTATCTTTTTTCGCACGTTTCTCGCCGCTTTAAGCGGTCACTTGGCACGTTTTCAAATAAATTGAATTATAAACTACACATCCTCTCTCAAATGTGGTGAATGACGTGACTTAAGGGGATGCTGAAATCAATAACGAATTTCGAAAATGTCGATAACGTTGAGACGATCGTCACTGATGCAATCGCGCTATCCTTTTTGTATTTATTGTACATACAGAATTTACGTAAATGTGTGTTGCTTTGTTTCAGCGGAAAATCTAACCACGCATGTGTAGAAATCTTTCTGTAAACTTTTCGAATATTCTTAAGCTTCTAAATTCAAATGCAAAGATACAACAATATTCTTCAAAATTTTTCCGTTTGGAGCATTCACACTTTTGATATGTACAAGCTGCCGAACTTTTGGATTATTTTGGACAAATATTACGCTTACTGACAGCTTGAGATTTTGCATTAAAAATTCTTTTCTTGTTTTCGTCGTATTGAGCAATGCTTCTATTTAATTTTGCACGTACTTTAATTGTGTAACAACATTTGTAATTCTGTACAACAAATACGACATAAACTTAGTAAAAAAATGTCAGTATTCTGTTGATAAAACTTTCAGCTTCGGCGTCCCCTTAAAACTGCAGAAAATAAAAGAACAACTTCAGCCGAATTACATGTTTATGCGTTTGAAGATAACACACTTGAAAGTAGAGTGCTTTTGCGCGAAACGATATTTCGATAGACGCGCGATAGGAAAGTTGAGTCATCCAGAAACATCTTTTCATCCGTCGCATTATCTTTGTAACGCGCCTTTTCGAATTCACTGTTCCTCACGAGTCGCGAAAAAATACAAGAACTTCCACACGAGCGAGAGATCGATCGGCAGTTTAAGTGAGACGCGCGATTACAGGCAGACAGTCAGATGAATAATTACAGGTGTGCAGCAACTTTCATCGCGTTTAACTCATCGTAACTTTCGACCATTTTTGGTCGCACTCATTACCGCGAAAAAGGCGCGTTGCCATATGCATAATCCCAACGTCGCGCTTAACCCTTTCGTGCTTCCGGCTTTCCCAGAAGAGATGCGTTTTATATGGAGACGGTTCTACAGGTTTTTGAGGACGCTGATTTTAAATCAACTATCAAAATTGAAATTCAAAGTGGCGGATTCAGGATAGTGATTATGAAATGTTGAAATATCGATATATTCAAAATAAAAGTTTGAATTATGTTTTTTTTTTAATATTAATTATAATTCGGATGTAAAAATTTCGAATCAAGATAATATATTTCGGATAACTAGAAGAGTCAAGAAACGTCTGAGTACATTGTTGCTAGTATGCAAATATATCCGCTAGAGTTGCGAAAAAATGACCGCCGTAGTGTACAATAACATGGGTGAAAACACAAGATCTTTCTAATTGATAAAGCTGTCATGTACTGCTGTCAGACTTTAAATATATAATTAATATTAATTCAATGAATTTTCGACATAATAAAAAGTTATTCTTTACTACCTAAAAGTTGAATTTTTAGCGAAGTTTAAATAACTATATTTCATTGAAAACATAATATTTCAAAGTTTGCGATGGTTTGTGCATGTAGCTTAAACC
>NW_022639533.1:1002088-1005889 GCF_010583005.1 Odontomachus brunneus
CCAGATGCACGAAAGAATTAATATTAGGTCTACTTAAAAAATTATAAGGTTCAGTGCTGTACTATCACTGACGCATCGAAAATATCACTCATAAACACTTACTATTTATCGAACAAAAAATTATGTTTCTATATATTTCAAATATTCCAATTTCCAATGATTAATCTTTCCTAGCTTCTAGTTACAGCAGCAATTTTTCTAGTTTTTAATCACGAACAGTTAGATGAAATTTCAATTTATGTAGTGCAAGTTCTAGTGAATTTTTAAGAAACTCATTTTGCCTCACAAGCTTCTTAAGGACGGCCAGTGTCGACGCGATATAAAGTCAACTTACAAACGTTAGGAAGGTCTTATTGTACTTTGCGGGTTTAGTAGTCGCAAGTTGGTTTTTTGCGCGGCCTCACCGGAAATCTACGGCTCATGAGGATTGAGACAAGAGAGAAAGAGAGAGAGGGAAAGGGAGAGAGATTTTCCTCTCTCTCTTTCGAAGGAACCAACGCCTCGGTATTCCTGCGGTGATAAGATAACACTCGATCCTTTTCTATGGCGTTCACACCGCGTACACTCACTTCCGCGTAATGGTTCTTTGTTAAGAAGCGTTGTTAAGACTGTGTCGAGAGTCTTGGCATCTTCCATATCCTGTCTGTCTCTTTCTCTCGCTTCCTTTTCTCTCTCTCTCTCTCTCTCTCTGTTTTTCTCTCGTTTCTTTTCCGCGCGCGACTTGTCGCTCCGCACACTGCTGGTCCTTCCGCTCGTCTTTTCGCGTTTTGTGTATAACTATATTTATCCAACGCGTAATTACGCGTCCGACTTGCGCGGAAAGTTGCGAGACGGGGAGGGAAGTCGCGCGAGAGATGTGACGGAGAAGTTAAAACGTTGGGGCCGAGTTAAAACCGAGCGGACGGCGAGGTATTTAAAGTTTTCGAGTAAAGTTCAGAGCTTGTCACATCTCGCGATGATTAGATCGAGTTTCGGTCTCTCTCTCTTCTCCCCTTCCCTCTACGTAGCCTCTGTCTCTGTCGTCTTTTCGAATGCTTAATCCTGAACGAACTTTCATTCTCGTACGGATGGCGATGACGAGCGCAGGTGCAATGTTGCCGATTCTCGCGCGAGGGAATTCGCTTGAACTGTTTCATTGGCGCGAAAAATATCAACAAGTGAAATCGATACCGTCGAGTTTCACGTAGAACGTCGCGTATCCACGTGGAGACGCGGCGAGACTTCAATTGGTATGCAAATCGAGACGAAAGAGCGCGTCCCTAGCGGCGCAATCGCACGCAACCGGCATTCCCGCCGACGATTCACCGCGGTTTCCCGCGTTTTCAAAGGAAGCTTGGCACTTCGGCGCTTCGCATCACGCGATCGTATGGAGCAATCGTTCGTCTGCCACGAGCAGTTCCGTTGCCCCGAATGAAACGCGTCCGTCTCGAACAACCCTGCCACAATGGAAACGCCGCTGCTGGTCGCGCGAATTTTGCCGGCAATAGCTCGCGGACGCGACCGTCTATGGCGTATTTCAATGAAACTCGATTATCCCGCACGATCTTATCGCGCCCGAGGCCCAGGTGCGAGAGATCGCGCCGCGAAAGCATACGTACGTACATAGGTACGTCCAATTTCCGGCGAGGAATTACCTCTCCACAACGGGATCTAAGACCGCGTTCGGGCCGCTCGTAACCGCGACTTAACTCACTATCGTTGCGCCACGCTTCTTCCTCCGGATGAAGCCACGGCTACTTCTTGGCTCGACTTTCTTTCAGACCTTTTAGGCTGCCCTCACCTATTCGCAGGGGAGACGTGCGTACACTCGTTTGCGAAAAACGTTTTGAACACATCCCGCGCCAGCAGAAACTACTAAAAGACGTCTTAAAAGTGTTTAAGTACATCCTATCTGTTTTGGACGTTCTTAAGACATCTTTTAGTAGTTTGAGCTGTTTGGGATTTAAAGTTACGAGCACACACATCGTCACGATTGCGAGCCACTGTATCTGCGCGATAATATGTCACAACAGCCGAAATGACAACATATGAGATTGGTAGAAATTTAATGCAGTTTTTGAGCAGTTATACCGGACAATTATATTAACTTTTGTTTGATAACTGAAGGGCAAAACTACTTAGGATTCCAATAAAAAACTAACACTTTTCTTGTAATTACTCTGTATGAAAAATATGCAAAATCTGAACTTATTCTGAACGAAAACAGTAAATGGACAACAAATTATTCAATTAATCAATAATCAAGTCTGTTGTTTATAAAATAGACAAGTTTGCTCTAAAAGTATTTCTAGTACATGCTCTTTAATAAAAATTTTAGATGTCATGCAATGTGAAATTTGGGGGAAAGTGTTCAGCAACCCCCGTTACAGCGTTTATCAATTCTCGGCATTCTGGAACGAATTTTATCAAAATATGTGGGGATTAATTTAATAATTTTTCTGCTATTATTAATAATTTATTTTATTGTTTTTAAATCTTCATATATTTTAACCTTTTGTATAAAATCATATTTTTTTGGTACAATTTGAGTTTGTGAAACTAGGGCAACTTTAAATTATTATAACTATCTGAAAAATCAATATTTTTACCACAATTCAAATATTACAATTTTTCTAAAGAATAGTCTCTAGCTGTGAAATAGTAGCGCAGTAAAGTCAAAACCCGCAAACAGACTTGCATTATTTTGAAATTTCACCGAATATTTTATGAAAGTAGGTGAACAAACATTCGTGCTCGGATCTCACAGATCCGATATTGTATGCAGAAGGTTGCTTGATAAAATCTGCGCAAGAGTGCCAAAAATAGATGCTGGTTATTGGACGTTTCACCCTTTTTGTATCAATAGATGAAATTACATCTAAAACCGCGTACACGTAATTTTATTTTTACTTTTCTCGAAATATATACAAAATGTTCCGTCACTACCACATTATCTCTTAAGAACGGATTTCTGAGGTAATTTAAAGAAAAAAATTCTAATGCAAAAATGTCGAGGCTATAATACTTTTCAAATAATAAACAATTAAAGTTGGCCAATTATATTGGCTAAAATACGCGTCACGGTACGGTACAACACACAATGCAGGTGCATGTACATAAGTGAGAATTTGTATAAGATATGAAATTAGTTGTAAATCTCTGAAAGAAACGTTAAATGTGTGACAGCTTATTGATTCTCATAAATGTATTGTGTGATATTTTATTCATAACATTTTGACGAGGTTGTTATTATTTGCGATATGTTTATTTAAATGATAGAAAAGACAGATTGTTACATATGTTGTTATATGTATGGTACTTCCGTATCAATATTTGGAAAAGGGACGACATGTGCATGCACCTGTACCATTGTGTGTTGTACCGTATCTGAGCGCGCGTACTTTAGCCAATATAATTGGTCAACTTTAATTGTTTATAATTTGAAAAATATTATAGCCTCACTATTTTTACATTAGGATTTTTTTATTCAAATTATCTCAGGAATCCTCCCTTAAAAAATAATGCGGTAGTAGTGGGACACTCTGTATATATACATATATACAGGGTAAAAAGTCCGGAAACGGTCAAATATCTCGAAAAGGATCAACTGTAGCGAAAAATATGTAAGTAGCAAAGTTGTAGGGCTTAATGAACGAATGAACGAGCGAATGAACAACTAAGCCGGTCGTATCGTCTAGCTCGAGACACGAAAAACAAAGTTATTCTTGTTTTTCTCCTGTATTTATGTTTTTTAGGCTCCCAGCCTAGTTCATTCGCTCGCATCGAACGCGGTTATTCATTCACGACGTAATATCACACGTA
>NW_022639533.1:1005899-1006236 GCF_010583005.1 Odontomachus brunneus
ATATATAATTAATATTAATTCAATGAATTTTCGACATAATAAAAAGTTATTCTTTACTACCTAAAAGTTGAATTTTTAGCGAAGTTTAAATAACTATATTTCATTGAAAACATAATATTTCAAAGTTTGCGATGGTTTGTGCATGTAGCTTAAACCTTCATTTTTAAAACAAGTTAAGGTTAGAAGTTGATAGGACTATTTGTTTAAAAGTTATAATGATTTTTGTAAGTGGAACATATATATATATATGTCCCACTTACAAAATATATATATATATATATATATATATATATATATATATATATATATATATATATATATATATATATATATATAT
>NW_022639533.1:1006607-1008346 GCF_010583005.1 Odontomachus brunneus
TTGCGAGCCACTGTATCTGCGCGATAATATGTCACAACAGCCGAAATGACAACATATGAGATTGGTAGAAATTTAATGCAGTTTTTGAGCAGTTATACCGGACAATTATATTAACTTTTGTTTGATAACTGAAGGGCAAAACTACTTAGGATTCCAATAAAAAACTAACACTTTTCTTGTAATTACTCTGTATGAAAAATATGCAAAATCTGAACTTATTCTGAACGAAAACAGTAAATGGACAACAAATTATTCAATTAATCAATAATCAAGTCTGTTGTTTATAAAATAGACAAGTTTGCTCTAAAAGTATTTCTAGTACATGCTCTTTAATAAAAATTTTAGATGTCATGCAATGTGAAATTTGGGGGAAAGTGTTCAGCAACCCCCGTTACAGCGTTTATCAATTCTCGGCATTCTGGAACGAATTTTATCAAAATATGTGGGGATTAATTTAATAATTTTTCTGCTATTATTAATAATTTATTTTATTGTTTTTAAATCTTCATATATTTTAACCTTTTGTATAAAATCATATTTTTTTGGTACAATTTGAGTTTGTGAAACTAGGGCAACTTTAAATTATTATAACTATCTGAAAAATCAATATTTTTACCACAATTCAAATATTACAATTTTTCTAAAGAATAGTCTCTAGCTGTGAAATAGTAGCGCAGTAAAGTCAAAACCCGCAAACAGACTTGCATTATTTTGAAATTTCACCGAATATTTTATGAAAGTAGGTGAACAAACATTCGTGCTCGGATCTCACAGATCCGATATTGTATGCAGAAGGTTGCTTGATAAAATCTGCGCAAGAGTGCCAAAAATAGATGCTGGTTATTGGACGTTTCACCCTTTTTGTATCAATAGATGAAATTACATCTAAAACCGCGTACACGTAATTTTATTTTTACTTTTCTCGAAATATATACAAAATGTTCCGTCACTACCACATTATCTCTTAAGAACGGATTTCTGAGGTAATTTAAAGAAAAAAATTCTAATGCAAAAATGTCGAGGCTATAATACTTTTCAAATAATAAACAATTAAAGTTGGCCAATTATATTGGCTAAAATACGCGTCACGGTACGGTACAACACACAATGCAGGTGCATGTACATAAGTGAGAATTTGTATAAGATATGAAATTAGTTGTAAATCTCTGAAAGAAACGTTAAATGTGTGACAGCTTATTGATTCTCATAAATGTATTGTGTGATATTTTATTCATAACATTTTGACGAGGTTGTTATTATTTGCGATATGTTTATTTAAATGATAGAAAAGACAGATTGTTACATATGTTGTTATATGTATGGTACTTCCGTATCAATATTTGGAAAAGGGACGACATGTGCATGCACCTGTACCATTGTGTGTTGTACCGTATCTGAGCGCGCGTACTTTAGCCAATATAATTGGTCAACTTTAATTGTTTATAATTTGAAAAATATTATAGCCTCACTATTTTTACATTAGGATTTTTTTATTCAAATTATCTCAGGAATCCTCCCTTAAAAAATAATGCGGTAGTAGTGGGACACTCTGTATATATACATATATACAGGGTAAAAAGTCCGGAAACGGTCAAATATCTCGAAAAGGATCAACTGTAGCGAAAAATATGTAAGTAGCAAAGTTGTAGGGCTTAATGAACGAATGAACGAGCGAATGAACAACTAAGCCGGTCGTATCGTCTAGCTCGAGACACGAAAAACAAAGTTATTCTTGTTTT
>NW_022639533.1:1008356-1025573 GCF_010583005.1 Odontomachus brunneus
ATAATAAAAAGTGGGGAGTCCAATTAAAAAAAATTCAATTTGACCTTCGTATGACCTTCGTCCTCCATCCAAAGTCAAATTTTTAGCCATCATTAGGTACATTTTATTAAGCCCTACAACTTTGTTACTTACATATTTTTCGCTACAGTTGATCCTTTTCGAGATATTTGACCGTTTCCGGACTTTTTGCCAACCCTGTATATATATATATATATATATATATATATATATATATACACATACATGTGTGTGTGTGTATATATATATCACGGCTATTCGCTTTTCCTCGAGAAAATCGTGATTTCTATAACGTGAAGGATGGATATCCGAACTGATCTCATAACGAAGTCTACGGGGAGTTAAGTTTACAGCGTTCCTTCGACACACACCGATGTTCCCGTTCACTTGTGCGCGCGCGCTCACGCCTTTATCCACTCTCACCTTCGCACGATCTGAACAGAGCCTTATTGTGCACGGTCTTCTCGCTAAACTCCGGAAGGAGGCTTGGATGTGTTGTACCGTCGCGCGTCCCGAGTGTAATTTTATTATCTCTCGCGCCCCCTTTCCGACGCTCCATCACTCTGTGAAGTCTCTCCTTCGCCCTCGTCGCCATCGCGCGCTGTTATTTAAGCAGTATTTTACCTTTGGTCTTTTTTCACCCCGTCGCGCCGCTGCCCTTCTTACCAGCAGCCACCCTCAACCTCTCGGCCGCGGTCCTCGTCATCCCGTCTCGGCTTCCTTTTACCGAGGCGAGTCCGCCGCTCTCGTACCTTCGCTACGGTGAAATTATGCAGAGAAGGCGACGATGGCTATCTCGCCGTACAACCAACGCTTTTCTTCGTCGCTGTTGCCGCGACGCCTTGTATCCCCTTCGAGACGCCTCTCGCCTTATCCCGAGAAGTGTGTCTCGCGTGGATAAGGCTACTGCCGGCAGTTCGCGGGGTTTACACCTCTCGGACGATCGCGCGAAGGTACGTCTTGAAGCCCGGAAATCGCGGCGTTATACGACCGGTAAAAAAAGAGGAATGAATCTCGACGTATTCTCCGGCGAATGCGCTCGTTCTACTTTCGCTCTTATGAGCGATTTCCGCGGATCGACGCGCGATTATTTATTGACATCGGCGACACGAGTTGTAATTTTGGTTCTGGTTTCACCGTGAGATCATCTATTAGAACCAAATCATATTTTCAGGCATAGTAATCTCGCAAAAAAACCACTACTCAACCTGTGCATAGTGATGCACTCTATCGGTTTTTTTGTGTTACTCGTATTCGCTTCAAAAAATTTGCACGATGAAATCACCCTTATTTGAATTCGATAGAAAATCCTTTAAATCGAAACGAGTGGACGACCACACTGGTAAATTTTCAAAGGCGAAGATACGATTCGATGACACATCTGGAACACATCCGGACTCATACGGAACACATCTGGACTATAGACCTATAAATATATAGACTCCTCATAAAGAAATGTGTCTCCATCAGAACTGAGAAAGATGCAAAATAACTTCACAGTGTGAAGTGTGGCTTAATATCTCGAGAATGTTGATTGTGTTATAATCTCTTAGTCATGATTATTTGATGCTGTTTGTCGGCCAGCGAGATTATGTACGCGTCTTTTGTTTCGGCGGACGATGACAATTCGTGATCGACGGGAGATGACTTCGCCCTTTTTGCCGATATTGTTTTGGTTCTGTCTGGCGTGCGTTGTGTACTTTCCCGCGCGACGGCGGTTAGAGATGAACGGAAGATGACGTAGTTGTTTTCATTCATTGTTTTGGAATTGTCGCGCCTCGTGTATGTTTTCGTGACTGAGCCATTGTGCCGACGAGCGGCGAACATAGCGCGTCGCGACGCGGAGCACGTGTGTATCGACGAATTAGTTAATCATTCCTGTCGGGCGATTGAGATATTCCGTCAACTTCTGGAACATTTAAGCGGACTATTGTCGACGTCGGATTAGTTCACACGCGTTTCTCCGATCGAATCGTATCTTCGCGAGTGTCAATGCCATAAGTGAATATCCGGAGTATGCCACGTCGCAGCAGTCTGTCGGGAGCAGGAAAACAGGATGAAGGATGCAGAGTGGAGGCACGCGGGCAACAATACATCGCATATTTACAGGTGTGTCAATTTATTTAATATACGGAATGTCTTTGATTTTCATGGACGTTTAACGAATTCACGAGTTTTACGGGCGAACGAACAGATAGTTAAGATAGAACCAAAATTTCGACTCGGGCGTGAGCTGCGAGCAAAGACGTGCATTTACCGTGTCTCTGAACTTTAGTTACCGTCGCGAAGCGAGATACGAAAAGTCGGTAGGAAAATTTTACTCTTTGCGGTGCACAAGCCGTATTATTTATTTTTAATCGACTTCAAAAGAAAGTCTGAGTTTGTATGCTTCTATACATATGTCAGGTACGTTCTCTCATAACTCGAAAACCGTTAAAGATACTGAGATAAAATTTTTTGTAATTTATTCAGTATGTTATCTGCACAGTTCCTAAAAGGTGTCATTACCCTGGCTTGTCCAGTTTTGACCTGTTGACCTTTGAATTGAATAATTCTATTGCTTTTTTGAAAATCCAGGAATATCTAGAGATACAAGACATTATATTTTCAAAATCTTTTTCAAAATCAGAAAGATTTTTTTCAAAATCAGAAAGATTTTTTTTAGTCGACTTGAGAAACAAACTTTTAGTAAATAATTCAAAAACATAAAATAAAAAAATTTCAAAAAGAAATAAACTTATTTTGAAAACCTCAAAAAATAATAAAATAATTTTGAATCAATATTCCTATGTATCTATTTATAAGTATGTACCTATCTTGATATTCTAATGATATAAATAGTTAATACGAAAAAAGTTATTTAGATAGTTAACTAATTATATAACTAAAGAAATAAATAAATATAATATTATTAACTCAATCGATCTCATATTTTCGATTTCATATTTGAGATTTTCAAAATTAGTTTATTTCTTTTTTAAAACTTTTTATTTTATGTTTTTGAATTATTTAATAAAAGTTTGCTTCTCAAGTCGACTAAAAAAAGTTTTTTTCTAATGTTGAATAAAAATAAAAGTTTTGTTTTGTATCTCTAGATATTCCTGGATTTTCAAAAAAGCAATAAAATTATTATTGATTCGATCGATCAGGTTTTTGCGCCAACTTCTAATATCGTTAGAATAGGGTTGCAGGTACACTGAGAAAGAGATATCTAAAAATTTATCTGTGGGATATAAAGTTTGTTGAAATAAATTTTATATCAAAGAAATAAACTTTCATAAAAAATAAATTTCACAAAATATTTTTTAAATATTTTTCCTCATTTTGTACACAGGAATATTGAGTAAAAATGATTTTATATTTTTTAGAGCTTTATAACTTTTACGGTTTCTGGAGACAGCTTATTTTTGGTGAACGTTTATTACTGGAGGACCGTGTCGAATTTAAAACAACGAAATATGACACGCAAATTTTCTGTTTCACTATTTTGGCTTCAAAGTGGCGTAACGATCAACGGGCAGGATTAATTATAATACCGACGCGTTGAAACATTCCCACAAAAATGTCGTCGCGACGCTTTTCAAGGGTGTCACTCTCATATATTTGCATATTCAATATTTATGCGAATACATCCCTTTCTCTTTAATGAATAAAACATTCTGTAAGAGGTCAGCTGGCTGCGTGAAGGGCCGAGCGTAAATCTATGTTATTAATTAAAGATTAGTCGAATAAGAGCTCGTTTCGAGAGACCGGTGCCCTCCCTGATCCATGAAACGCGCGTGTGACTCGTTGGACGGTTGCATAAATTTTCAATAGTGAAGCTCACGCTCACACGAGATCTTCATACGGTTTGTTTCGCTTTCGAATTTTGCAAAGAATCGATGCTTTTGAAGTTGCAATGTTTATTTGATAAATCCCGGTGTATCCTTTGTATCGGACGCGAAGAAACGTTTATTCGTCTTTGTATTACTGCTCACTTAACGGTGTTGTAACGTTTGAAAGTTTCGCGACTTTCATTCTCTCGTGAATCCGTGTTACCTGTCTATCACCGAGACAGTTAAATGAGATCAACTTTTGATATCTTTACTTAAGGTTTCCTGCTGCGGAATTTTTTAGTGATGACGTCAGAAGCGAGAAAATGTATGTCCAAAATCCTTGCATGCCATTTATTATTCTCAAATAATTATTATTTGTCACACAAAAATATATTTTTATGAAAGAACGCCTCAAATTGCTTGAATATTCTTGCAAAATGCTGCGAAAACTTTTCCTTGACAGTCAATGAATAGCCGTAAAATTAATGTGACATTCAGCTCTCCTCTTTAAGGGAAAATTCTGGTTGAAATGGTGAAAAAATAAGAGACTAATGAATTTTTCGGCTACCTAAACTAACACATCTGTTTCATCTACCTTCTTTTCCTCAGGATTTTGTCTCGTAAATTTTATGGCTGTTTGTTGACTGTCAAGGAAAAGAGTAGTTTTCGGGGCATTTTACAAGTATGCTTAGCGATCTCAAGTGTCCTTTCGTTCAAATATCTTTTCACTTGAAGATGGCATGCGAGAATTTCCAGCGTGTCACTTCTCGTCTTTGACGTCACGCTTCAACGTGGGGTGGCGAGCACCCAGGAGCTTTAAAAAGGGCTCACTCTGGATTAATCCGGTGGAGGCGCGACGGCCTGTGCGATTGGTACGACATATAAATGGCGGTAAAAATAAAAATATCGATACGTATAAGGTTAATTATCGATTGTCGAGTGTGCACGATGTTAGGGAAAAAAATTTCCTTTGTGACGTAACGTAAGGAGAACGTCGAAGCGGAGCAGCGGTTGACGTACTCACAGTGCACGTGCAGCATCATTCGTTTGCTGACTGTCGGAGGCACTCCGTTGCTGGCGATGCACAGGTAGGCGCCCATCTCGCCCCTCGTTACTTTCGACAAAGTCAGCGTTTCGCCCTCTGTACTGGGTACTGCAATATGCAAGCGCGAGGAACGGTCTGAGAAGTTAGCTCGTTACACGTAATCAAAGTGTACAACATTAATAGCCGATCGGCTTAACTCGGAATGCTCATAAACGTTCATGCGGAAATTCGCCGTTATTGCATTTACTTTATTTTCCGCCCTTTGATTTATCGCGGATGCGATGTATTCCGCGTGATTAAAAATGCTACTCCGCTACCGCGCGATCTCGTCAGAGTTCATTTCGAGAGCGGAATCGCACTAGCCAGCTGAATTTTAAATTTTGAATCTGAACTTTCGGGGAACCCGCATAAAAATTTCTGAACATTTCTCCCGCCCCCTTTCCCCAGATAAAGCGTAGATTCCGATCAGGTTATCTAAATTTGTTCAAAGAGGGATGTATCATATTGCGATATCCATTAGGAATATTTATTTCGATTATAGGAACTTTTCTGAATATATTTTGATTGGGATGTGTTCTGATTTCCCAAATAATTAAAGTTACGATTTTAAATAAGGAAGCTTAAGGACAGAAGAAAAGCAAGAGCGAAAGAAAGAGAGAAGACACAGGAAATACATAACGAAGTAAGATAATTAGTATTTTCTATAATTATGATATTCATAGAAATGTATATACTGCCTTATTCAAAACATTTATAATTTATTTTAAAAAGATGTTGAGCGAAATATTTGAGACAGTTTGAATATTTATACTTCTTAAGTATTTATACTTGCAAAGTAGAGAAAATGAGATCTATCTGTTTTCAATTTGGAACCACATTTTTCCAATGTTACGCTTTCTAATTCAGTCTTCGTAGATTTCCCAATCAGAATCCATTGTCTTCTGGCGAAATAGGAATGGATTTCAGTTAGATACCAGAAGATTTTCTACGCGGATAGATTCCGCTTCTCTTATATATTATTTTATATATAGGGATTTTTGGGAAATTTCCATATGAACAGAATCATTAGTTTGACGAATCGGACTGGATCACAATTGAATCCCAAAAAACTTTCTATGCGGGAAGCTTTCTGGCGCTCTCGCGAGAATGTAGCTGAGCGTGGTCGATGGAAAATTTGAAAAGCATCAATTTCGATGTTTCGGACATGTGAGCGACGGCCGGTTCGATCGTGAGGTTCGCGCATTACTCCGATGGGATCGATTTTAATTGCGCCGGCAGCTTCGCCAAGGAAACGTCAGTGTTGCAGCGCCGCGGTATCGCTCCCTAGGGACGCGAAGTCAACTCGCCACGAAATAAAACTTGGAGTCCTTACGTTTTGTCTTGCCGCCGGGGAGGCCGGTACGCGCAATGATTTCGGTGCCGTCTTCCCGCTTCCACGTGATGTCGGGCTTGGGATAACCGCGCGCTTTGCAGACCAGCTTCGCGGCCCCTCCCTCGGGAACCATCAGGTCGTTCGTGGTCTCCTCCGAGATGATGTCTGGCGGTATTACCACCTCCAAAAACGCGCTCTGCGAATGCGGGGCAAGGTAAATTATAACGCGTCCGTGTGTATGTGTGTATTAGAAACGACCAAGAGGGAGTCCACATTGTAACGGGGATATTCAACGAAACCGCCGTGGCCGAATTAAAGTGGAAAACTCCGAGTTCGAGGTCACGTTTGTAAATTCGGGCAAATTTCAAGTGACTTCCGTGAGTTACTTGGAATTTAACATCGAGTTATAGGAGTCCTCCATTATGCTCGACGATATGTGCGGTGGTCATTCGGTTTACCGATGTCTTTCCGCGAGTCGCAGCCTCGGGAAGACTCGTTTCGCATCTCACGACGGGGTTTCGTGGGACGAGCCCGTGCTCGTCGTGCTCGATTTTTCATACGGTGTAATACGTGATACCGCGTACCTGGCTCTTCATGGGATCCGTGTTGACCTGGCACATGTAAATCCCACGATCCTCCCGCCGCGCTCCGCGTATGTGCAACGTCCACGTGTTGTAGTCGCTGTGGGTTACCGAGAGGCGGGCGTTGTTCGTGATCACGTGCTCGTGAATCGCCAGGATCGCCTTGGTGTCCGCTTTGATCCACGCCACCTGGCCTCACAAACCCATTTCTTAGAAGGCGGAATTTCTCGCGCGATCCGGTTCCACCCGCCCTCCCGCACTTCGCCTAATCTCATCGCTACGCGCGTCAACTAACACCCGTTGATTAACGATCTTTCGCTCTCGTCGCGAACCCTGATTTGGCGTTTTCGTCGGGTAGATACCTTGCGCAATTGCGTGTCCGGTTGAGCCTCGAAACTTTACAGTTTTCGCTGTCTCGCATTTGCGTCAAATCTTTCGGTACCGAATAATAGTCTGTTATATTCTTTTGACGCAAAAAGGATTCATTTTCTAGCAAATTTAATTCGATAGATTGAATTTCGTCGTGATATCGACTTTTGCTGTTCAAATTGCAGAGAAAATTAAAAAAAATCTGTCATATCACTGCAAATCTAAGTGTATAATTTTTGCACATTTACATGTACAAAATAGTGTAATCACTTTTTACGCATTATACGTATACGTTTTATACGTATTATTTTATACAGTTAAACGAGTACTTTTTACTCGTTTTACTGTACAAGATAATACGTATAAAACGTTACTGTCAAACGTTAAATGTACTTTTTAAACATCAAATTACACACTTAAAATTTTTAATTATTATGCGTCAAGATCACACTTATTGTAGTTATAATCATTGAAAATAATAACTGCTTATTAAATTATATATATATGTAGTAATATTTTGGATATATAATATATATAAATTTTTAACAATCCTTATATTTCTAATATATAAAGTCTTTGGTTCTATATAATTTAGTATAATGTGTGTATGTGCATGTAAATATTAGTTCATAATTAATTAACAAATATCATTAATTAACTATGAATGTGTTGAATTTTGTAGATAAAACATATCTATTTCAAATGTTTACTCTTGCAATAATTAATAATAAGCTTATAAGTTTACATTATTTATATAATTATGACATAAAATTCGATATTCTATATAATCACAAACAACATTACTAATGAGATATTATAGATTAGAGAGGGAATCCTCAATGTTTTTAGCGAACTTTTATAAAAAATACTCCAAAAATTTTCTTCAAAAATTTAATATATATTTCTTTACAATTATATGCGTTTAACTTACGTGTAAGAAGAACTAGATGTATAAAGTCGTTTCATGTGTGTATTCTCTACAATTTTCAATTACTTCAAAGTACACATTCCTTCATTTTTACACGTAGCGTGTCTCATCTTGTGTACGGCGAAACGTGTTAAATTGCACATTTAAATGTGTAAGTTTATCTTTTTTGTGTAAATTTATCTTTTTATGCAGTGTGTAATTTTTGCACGACAAGTCACACGCATAAATGTGTAATTTTACATATATAAGCGTGTGTTTACTACACAAACGCGGCGAGTAGCAGCAATATCACAGAAAAATATTTTCATCAAATAAGTCGCGGTATAACATACAGAGATACCGAAAGCTTCCACGCATCTAAATTAATCAGGACACGGTCCCCGTATTATCTCATGCGCTAATGCGGTGTCTAACTTGATCCTAATCTAAGAAAATATTTTCCTATCGTCGACTTTCCTCGGTTGTCGCTGAAATATTCGTGGGTGCAATCTTAAGCTCCCCGTCACGATTCGGATGTGAACTCGATTACGATAACGTCCAGAGAGATAGACGCTTTCTATTCGCGAATGAATGAAATATTCGTACATCGCCTCGGAGGGAATCAGAAGCTCGTAGAATCTCGTAGAATCGGTAGAATCTTCTCTTTATAGCGAAGTCCGCTTCGGCTCTTTCGCATCCCCCCCGGCGGGAGGGAACGCCGTTGCGCGCCATGACGTTCTGCCACTGTGTAAATATGAAGAATTCCGCGAGCAAAAACACGATAACCCGAGGAGCGTAACTTTTCCAGAACAAAAAAAAGAAAAGAAAAAAAAATAGAAGAAAGTAGCAACGAGACAACGAGTTAGTAGCAAAGTTCAGGCGCGCTTCACTCTCTCGTAGGATGTGACATTATGTTTACATTAAACGCGAGAAGCTTCGGGAGCTTAGATACAAAAATAGCGCGGAGAGATAAAAAAAAAGGAAGCATGGAAAAAAAAAGAGAGAAGGGAAGGAGTAAAAATCGACGAGTGAAAGAAAGACGGCATCGTCCGCGTTCGTCATATTGGTATAATTTATCATGAGTTCTTTGCGCGTTCCCGTAAATGTTCTGCAAGTTATATTACTTCCCAAGTAATTATCGTGACTATCCTCTAGATGTGGGTTACCGGGTTTTCGCTTCGCAATCCTACGTATCATCAACGCTAAATTGAACTCCCACCGGTTATTGCGGTCCGCCAAGCCGCTGATATACGCCCATTAATTAAACTCATTTTTTACGGATTAAAATCAATGTGAAGGGGGGAAAAAGCCCGGGAAGAGAGGAGAGAAATGGAGAAGAGCGGGAGGAGGCAGGGAAAGCGCAATTTTGACCCCGGTTAACACGTATTAGTCGGAATTCGCAGCTCCGCGGTTCCCGAATCGAAGTTATCCCCGGCGGAGGAGGAAACTGCAGCTTCCGCGCATCGCGAATATTCATCCTCCCCCGTCGCCGTTCGTCCTGCTCGCTCACTCTCCTCCTCCCTTCGCCGCTGCTTCTGCACAGATATTATTGGCATGAAATTGAACCCGTACCTCGTCGAATATCTGACCTCGCATCGCTCTGAAAGGCTATCTATCAACCGACAAAGGAGCTCTGCGGTTCTTATCGATAACTCGCGAGCGAAGTGTATAGAGGGCAGACGCGCAGAGTAGCAGGGCGGGTTACAGAGGGAGGAGAGGTTGGCGGGATGCGAGAGGGTGCGAGTGTTTGGTAGTGACGGCCCTGTGAGTGCCTCCACTTATAATACATTATGCCGGAGTATAGCGCGGCCCCATTCTCCTTTTCGGTGCGCCCTCCGATTTTGCGGGGGTGGCGGGCCTCCCGAAAAAGAGGGGTCGGAAAAGTCGCCGCGGGCGACAGACGCTCGCAGCCCCTGGAACGTTCGCGCCACACTCGGCTGTGTCCGAGCATCGTCGACTCGTTCGTCGATGATTAATCGCGCTGCACAAAAGGGGTTGCTAAAAATGCGCGCCGAGCGATGTTCTGTGCTTCAACGTAGTTTCTCAGATTCTCGCGAATCCCCCCCGATCGATGGGCCCCCGCGGCGGTGTTGAAGTAGCGGAAATTAAAATCGCGAGAATGAGAAATAAGAGAATAAGAAGGAAACGGAAGCTGCGAGTAACATTTTTGCCGGAAGATCGGTCGGATTGTAGCGGGAAAGTGGAAAATAGCGGATTTTCGCGAGCAGAACTCTTCACGAGAGGGAATTTAAAAAAAAAAAGAAAGAATCCAACGAATCGTGAGAAGATCTAAGTATAGAAAACACGATGAAATATTCGCGTATGCTTGTTTACGAAACAGTTCAAACATTTTTTTCCTAAAATTTTTGATTTTTCAAGGTGATTTATTTTTTTAAGTGGTTTGTTTCGTACTTTTTAATTATTTATTAGAAGTATGTTTTTGAATTTGGTTAAAAAAGCTTTCTATCTTAAGTCAGTTGAAAATAAAAATCTTGTCTTGTATTTCTAGATATTCGCGAATTTTTAAAGAAGTAGTAGAATTAATTTCCAGCTTACCCGAATAAACACGAATAATAATATTAATCTACGAAGCACGTAGATATCATATTGAAGTCACAAAAAGTTTTATTTTAATATTTTTAATAGTTCTCGCGAGTTGTGAGGAAATATACAAACAAGAAAACATGCATACAAGACAAACTGAAATCTTTCTTTTTTTGATAAGTCGATTCTAAAAACCCAAGTATTTTTATTATATTCTTATCTTTCTATCAGATATTTACATCTTATATTATCACTCTACTCAAAGTCGATTACTACCCAAGCAATTGTGATTGTGATTGACGGGCTCTTCATACTTCATCAGAAGAAATGTGTTCAAACCATTTCGCGAAGAGGTGTGCATAGGCAAATTCCGCGTACAGTACACGTGAAACAGACAGGAACTGTTTCCGCGCGCGCAGTCTTTATTTTGCACAACCTCATGACAGATCTCTCGCGTCAGGGAATAGACGATATCAAAACCGTTGTCGGAAGCGACAGAGAACGTATCCATAGCAACGCGCGCGGCATAACATCGCAGGATAACGTCGCGGGAGCGCACGACGAGCACCGGCGCCAGCAGCTCGAAGGCGCGCACAATACGGCTTCGTCGCTCCTTCCACTATTAACTCACGCATCCGAAAGTCAGAAACTCGAAAGCCGCGCGATCTCGCGATCCCGCTGCGATTCCCCAAAAAGGGAAATCCTGTACGCCGAGGCGAAAACCGCCATTTTCCACTTTATCCTCGCCCTTCTCAGGTGGCACGCGGCATCGGGCACATGTCTCTCTCGTTGATCGAGGAAAGCCCCGCGAATTTGCAGCACAATGAGGCAGGCGGAGGATTTAAAGCGGGAAGAAGATAGGAGAGGGGAGGGGCGCAAGGGGTACGAACGAGGGTTTAAAAGGCGCGCCGTGCCCTCGTATGGAAACGAGTCTCTATCTTAACGCAAAGAACGACCTCTTTACCTAATGCAGTTTCCTCCCAGGATACTTTCGACTCTCCGCAACTCGCCTCCCACCTCTCCTGTCCGATCTTCGTGGTCCTTTAAGGAATGCCGATGGCGGGCAAGAAGGGGTAGGAGAAGCCGCGAAGGAGCCGCAGAACGGCAGCGGAACAGACGGATAGATAGACGCAAAGAGATTCGGGGATGAGCGAGTGAACGCGACGAGGGTGTGGGGTAACTTCCCTAGTCCGATATAATATCGCGTTACGCGCACCTACTCGTCGGCTCCTCCCCACTCTCTCCGCCAGCTTTGGCCTCCGCGTTCCCTCCATTCTCGGTCCCTCTTTCATATGCAAAACCATCGCCGGCGCTCCATTGTGGCGCATTGTGGGATCGGGAGCCTCGGTCCAGTCTACCACACCTCGTTTATTTCCCGCCATCTCCTCCGCGCCTCCTCAGGACCCCTTCTCCGTCTTCTCGGCACCCCTTCTTCGTCCACCCTCTCTCGTACCTTCTCATCTCTCGCGTTTTATTCCTCGCTTTCCAGCGCCGTCACCCACTCACATAGAGCGCGCCGGGTCGCGCGTCCTAAGTTTTTATTTTCCCGACTTTCGCCCCACTAAGGTACGGCTGTACCCTTTCTCAACAGCGTGTAGAATAAATGGATAAACTCGCTAATTAAAAGTTCTGCGCCCCCACCCTCTTGCTCAACCATCCGCCCGCCCTCCTGCTCGTCTGTCGTCGTCGTGTCTCGATGCACCACTGGACGATCCTGTCGATGAAACACTCACCCCCCTCGTCTTCCTCCTGCCTTTTCCTTTGCACATTTGCTTCGTCTTTACGGCCTCACAGTCGAGATTCCAAGTGCTCGCGTATTATTTTTCACCGGTCCTCGCTGAGTTTCCCTTTCTCTCCTACTCCTACTCCGTGTCTCTTTCATGTTTTCCTCGTTCTCGCTCAGTTACCCCGTGACTTCAACCCTTCCGAGACGATACTTCCGTTACCGGGAATCTGCAGAGGAGACGCATCTGCGGCGCGACGCGTTATGCGTCGTTGAACTAATAATGAGATAGATCCTATTCCTGGTAAAAATCTAAGCAGTTTTCTAGCAGTTACTGAACAGTTATGTTAACTTTTGTTTAGTAACTGAAGAGTAAAGCTACTCGGGATTCCAATCAAGATGTAATACTTTTTCTGCTGTTACCTCGCACAAAAAATGCGCAAAATTCGAATTCATTTACTGAACGTAAACAGACTGAAAATTGAACAAAAAACTATTAATAATCGAGTTCGTTGCTCATAAAATGGGCAGGTTTGTCCTAATAGTATTTCGTTTTCTGTGCATATTTCCTAATTGAAAAATCTTAATGTTAATGAGATAAAAAATCTTTAGTGCATAAGTCCATTCTTGTAGCTGTACTGTTTTATCAATCTGAGCTGTCATGACAGTTTTCATTTGTTATATCATTAGAATAGTCTAATGTGTTCTCTCGTTGAAATGAAATTCTGTATTATTTGTCTTTTGCTCACTCTTTCATCTCTAATCTTGGCTGTCATTTCTATCACAAGATTTAATATTGTCAAATACCTTATTTCTTTTAGTTTCCTTTTCTTTGCTCCATGCTTTTTTATATGTTAATCACTCGTTATTCACGCAATTTGAAGCTTATTTTTAACAATATAAACGAATAAATTTATTCACGATAGATATTATAAAATTGAATTAATATTATAGACACTATACCTAGAAGACACCGGCTCGTATATCTTATAGTAAACTGCTTCAATCATTGAATAAAATTCTACCAAACTTCCAGTTCCCCTACGCAGTATTTTTGTAACTAGTAGAAATGTATTAATATTATACAATAACTTGATGGATGGCTACGAAAACTGCATATATTTCTATCAGGGATCTAATTGAATAATTTAGCGTCGGGAGGGAAGGGTGCACTTCCTCTCTTCCTTTTTGATTTTTGTAGTACCATCGATATACTGAACACTGAATAGTTGAAGTGGATAACACGTTACACTGCCGCGTGATTGAAATGAAAACGTATAATACCAATTGTAAATTAAATTTTTCGAAACAGATAGGCTCCGGTTCCGGAAGGGTTCATTTGGGAATATTCGCGCTACAAGCGTCGCGGACGCGTTTCAAACTTTGTTTCAATAATCCGCTGGCTCTCCATGTGATATTCGGTGGCCGGAATAAAAGGAGAAAAAAGAGGAGAGAGAGAAAAAATCAACGGGGCGGCGGAAAATGCCGCTATAAAGGCCGCAGAGCAGGGTGAAATTAAATTAGACAGAACGACGCCAATAATTTCGCGGGATATTCCATATGACACGTGCGATGTAAACGCACGCGAAGGACGCGATTGTTTATTGTGCGACGCTTATTTCATTTCGCGGGGGACGCGTGTCGCGCGAGCGCAGCGCAACGCAGCGCAACGCAGCGCGGTGCAGCGCGGTGCATCGCGACGTGTCGCAGCGCGAGGACGCGATAACGGCGGGTTAAATGTTAGAATTTATGGCAGAGAGCGGCATCGCGCGCGTCGCGAAGCGCGGCACGCTCGGCGGTACAGCGAAACGCACTCATCCACGCCAGCGCAGTCGCGTGCGCAGAATTCGAACGATTAACCGATTCGCGTGACACCCACGTTTCGGACGAGATTACTCGTTCCCACGCACAGCCTCCGGATATAACGGTTGATACGAATAAAACGGCCTAATGGTCAGCGCCCGCTTTCGCTGTGTACAGCTAACGCACACATTCGGTAAGCTTAAGATTACTCTGTTCTGGCGCTTTTTTGCGTCAGGACTTAGCTCTGTGTACGGTCCATTAACTGAGCCCTCTGTGAGCCCCTCTGGGAGTGTAGAATAGTGGAGAGAAGTGTAGATGAGCGCGCCAAACTCAACGCGTAGCCTTCCAGAATCCTGAGACCGAGACCTGTGTCCTTAATCGCCGTGATCATTGCCGATCCTTACATAATAAGCACGTTGGTTGTGTAAATGAATCACGTAAAATGATTGCAATATGTCAAATTCACAAATAATATGTGAATGATAAAATCGGTCGTTTTTACACAATTGATACTATGATCATGATTATATGTCGTGTTACAGTCAGCAGTAATCACGGCAATTAAAGACACGCTTGGTCTTAGGAATTTGGCTACCGTATAGGAAGGTACGCGTTAGAAGCTCAGAGATGATGCACTCGTCTATATTAACCTGAGCTCAAAAAGAACTCATTTAATGAACGACTGTATATTGGAGGATTCACATCCGACGTACAACGATACAATATTCAATAGTAGAGTTTCTTTGCTAAAGTTTTTATCTAGCGACGTTTTTGTCTCCAGAAAACCAATTCTCCTATCCGATATTGGATATCGTACGTTGAATGAATATGAATTTTTCATCAGTGCGCATTGTAGCCGTCGAGCGCAAATGAGATCGCACAATTATTTGAATGTATATCGCTACGCTACAATGAGGAAAGACGGAAAATAAATGTACACGAATATATTGTATACAGGATGTCCCAGAATACTCGTTCCACTGCTTGTAGGGGCTTAGAATGGATTGAGGTGAACAAAAAAGTCCCATACCGTTTTGCGATATTCACAATAATTATCGAGATATGAATTTTAGAAGATTGAATATGTGAAAGAGAGAAAGAGAGAGCGCGCACCGAGATGGTAGGGGTGGATCGCTCGGGCCGCTCGAACTAAGCGCGGTCCAGGGCCCTTATTTTTGAAATAGTTGCGTATACGTAAGTTTTACTGCGCAGATTTAATCATACCAATAAAATAGATGCGCAATGAAAATTATGTATACGCAAAAATTTCAAGAATAGGGCTCAGTTTATCTAGCAATGGTTGAGAGCGAGGAGAAAGGGACAGCGCGCCGCTGTTACATCTCACAGCGCCGCGCTAATGGCCGGCTACAATTAGAAACCCTATAGTAAGAGTCTGGACAGTCTTGTCTTGTATTCTATTGGTGTCGACAAAATATGGCGGAACCAATAAGGTGTTCGGAAATTATATTGGATGCGCGGTATTATTCAACTAGTAAGAATAGAAGAATTGATTAAAATAAGAAAACAAATTTGATTTTAACAGTTTTACTTACATAAAAATGCAATACAAAATAATATGTCATTTAATAGTAGAATGCATCGCCATAGTTTTATTACTGAAAATTTTATTTTTTAATCGCCCTTTTTTGCAATCAATTTTTATGCGAAATCGAAATCTCATCGAAAAACCTTTCTTCGTACTGTTAAAACAATTAGGTACGCAGCAGCCAGGCATTTTCTACAAAATTGTATGCAACTTGTAAATATAAAATACAGTATTAAAGGTTAGGAATTGATTTTTATAACAGCATGCATTTATAATACTTTTTTTCTATATATTTTACTTCATTACAATATTATATTATAAATTACCTGTTTTACTTGTTTGATATTTTATTATTTAATATAAGATTCACAAGATTTTTTTCTTTGGATCACATCTATCTATGTCATATCATCATTGTTTTTGTTTTACGACGCCATGTTTTGTCGAACTAGAAAGACTGTCCAGACTCTTATTATAGGATCTCTAGCTAGAATTACCCGAGATCACTTTATAAGACAGCAGAAATAGCTCAAACTGAGAAGGCGTAATAGGAAGGTTAATAGGTTTCTGTGATAAGCAAAAATCTAAAGAAAGAAAACGATCTTATCAACTCGGCGTGCGCTTTTTCGTCCGATCTTTTAAAACTGATATCTCGGTAACTGTTGCGAGTATCGCTAAACGACATGAAACTTTTTTGTTCACCTCAGTCCGTTCTACGCCCTCACGTACGATGACGCAAGTATTGTGGGACGCTCTGTATATATGCGTACGTGTTCATCAGAACTCAATATCGTGGGATATTTTCCGCGTTACAGCTTTATCGCGTTCGCGCTCGATAGCGAATACATGTTTACATCTTACTTAGTCGTAATCGAGACTCACGCGCGAAGATAGGTTGCGTTATTTACTAATGAAATCGTGGGAATTTATCGCCGCCCGCTAAAATCTCTACGTGTTTCTCTCTCTCTCTTTGTCCCTATATCTATCGCTCTGTCGCTCTCGTTATCTGCGCCCTAACGTTACATTACGAAACTCGCTTATCCGACTAGATTAGTGCTTACTGTTAAAAGCATGCGCATGCAACCTCGTGTATACTCTCCGTTATCATATCATTCATGCATCATTGGCATGCCTCGCATATAGACAGGAATTCAGTGACACGCTAAGAACAATATGTATCCAGAACGATTGCCCGCGGACTCGGCAATTACTCAGGGCGCATAACACGTCCGAACACACTGTGCATCTCAATCCTTCTCCAACGCAATGCTTGCACCATATTTCATCTCGCACGAACATTCAAATCTCAAGTGCGTTTATGCATTGTATAAACAGACATATGTGCAAATATATAAATTGTGCATTCGTGGCAAGCCGATGTGGACCTGAATGTTTTCGTATCGGGTTTCGCCGGGACGCGCCGGATCGTTTATCGCGACGTAGAGATTTCGGGAAATTCGTGCAATGACAAACGATCGTGTCTCCTCGCTGCGA
>NW_022639533.1:1025744-1044967 GCF_010583005.1 Odontomachus brunneus
GGGGGGGGGGGGGGCAGGAGAAGTTGTCGTCGCGGGTGTGGGAGGATCGCGACGCGCGTCTCGATAGCGAGACGTTGGAGCTTGCCGATTTTCGGCGTCCGCCATAATTTTCGCACGACAGAGCGCGCAGATCTCTCGTTCTTCGTTCGGTGCTCACAGATTGACGCTTCTGCGCGACCGGGAAATCGATACGACACTTCTGCAACATTCTGCCAGGCATGTGATAAGACGTGTCTTTGGCAACGTTACGGTGTATCTTGAATATATCATGGTAAATCAAAACAGCCGACGTGGATGTGGATGCGGATGTAATATTTAAAGTAATACTCCGATGCAACAGCACACGCGGTTTCGTCGCACGAACAAATGCATAGTCGTAGAGAAACCGCGAGATATATCGTGTTATAACGTGGCACATATCGTAGTAAGGTGAAACCCAACAGATTTATGAGACTTCGCATTCATCTATGTTTGTTTTGCACAAATGTGCCTGAAGCAGTGGAGGTAATTGATAAACCTATGTTCGATGTTACCGATCGTACAATCCGTTATCGGTTCATGCCCATCTCATTCCTGTTTTCAAGTATCTTCCGAGCTCTTCGTCTCTAGGCTCTCAAGTGTGCTTCATCCACCCGAGCGACAGAATCCATTTCACTCTGTATGACACACAACGTTCATTCGCGGGATTGTCGTACGAAAAAGATCATCGGTTCATCGACACTTAATCGGCAAGTCGCTCCGTCTGATATTCTATTAATTTCGGAAACATCATGCTCGATAGTTTGGCGACGATGTGTGGGGGTTGTGCGCGCGTCAATAAATCATTGTGGAGGATGCTGTCGCCTGGGCCAATCGTCGAACTACGGCCGTTGGTTTTCCAGCGGGTGCGATTAAGCGTCAAAGCTCGAATCTAACAAGCGAAAAAGCCGGATATCAGGCTCGAACGTCCTCGCGCGCGGGTTCGCGAGGTCCGCTCATAGAGAACAGGGCCATTCAAGTAGTTAAAGCAGTGTCTCGGCGCTCGTCGTGGCGCCGTTTAACATCGACTCGAATGTCGTCGCGTCGTCGATTATCACTTGAGTCAATGAGAAGTGAAATTTGGTTCTCAGCGGCTCCGGAAGCTCTCGGCCCTCGAGGCCAACCTTCGAGGGTTGCTTCTCTCGAGCTCTTTTGCGTCGTGGGTTAATTATTTAAGGGAAGTGTGCTACGTTTTACAGATCGATACTTCTCAGAGAGAGATGTTGGATAACGAAATGCGTCACTCGCTCGTATTACCAGCGTGTATTCGTTAACCGACTACCACGTGTGACTAATGACTGTACGAGCGTCGAGTGTTTCTCCTAATGATTGAAATCAAGCCGCGGATTAATGAAGTGGGCCAGCGGCGCGTGAATGGATCCGCTGTTAATCGATCGCGACGATAAACCGGCGCGCGCACGTACGCGCGTCTCGTGAATTTAAGGTAGCTGTATCATGAAACGCGTTTCACGAGAATATCATGAAACGTTACGTACACGGTGAAATAGTATCCAGCTGCTCGCGCAATTAGAAAGGAGACTGATCATCCGACAGCCGAGATATTTGTGTCTCATTCGGACGATTTTACACGTGTTTCTTCAGAAAGACCAGCGTACTGTTTTCAACTTGCACTATTAATATCCTCTAAACCACATGTGAGATTTTGATGAAAAACTATTATGATATTAAAGACTAATATATAGATATTATACGTCAAATTTGAGAATTACAGACTATTTTTATTTTTCAAAACACCGCGGTGGGAAGTTCATAATTTATGATATTATTTGAAATACAATATGTCCCATTTTAATCGTGTAAAATATCTCAAATAAAGAAGAAATTATGAAGAAGATATTAGAAAAAATGTGTAAAACAAAATTGTTTGATTCCAAGGGTAGTTTACAAGATATTTCATATTTCTTTTGTACTGAAAAGTACTAGAATAAAATTAAAAAAATATCTTGAAAAATATTTGCTTCTCGATGATTTTATTTCACTACTTTTATACGCAGAATGATCAGACGATTTGATTTGTGTTAGAAAAATCATGTGATTCTATTTAAAGAATTATTATACATTTTTTTTAAAGAATTATTATACATTTTTATTTGACACATTTTTTTCATAGTCTTTTTTCTTTCAATATTTAAAGTAAGGAATTGAAATGGAACATGCTGAATATCATACTTTTTATACGAGAAATAAAGGCATTACTACCATTTTGGCTTCAAAATGCAACAGTGGAAGTTTATAATTTTTTTATAGTAATATTTGAAATACATATACATATTTATATACCTTTTCCATTATCTACACATTTTTGTGGTATAAATAGATGCATAAGATGTAGCACTCACATCAGAGAAAAATAAAAAATCATTTTTTTGCACTTGTAGTATTGTAAAAATATATATATGCAATGTGTCTCAGACCTTCATGATGACCCTTTATGAGAACGTAGAACGGATTGAGGTGAGCAAGAAAGTCCTGTGCCGTTTTGCACTATTCGCAATAATAGTCGAGATATTAATTAAAGAAGATTGGTGAATGATCACGCGCGATATGATAGATGAGCTGCAGTGGCGCCGTCTGCCGTTATATACTTATACATTAAGTCAAACAAAAAAGTCCTTTACCATTTTGCAAACGACCACATAGATTTAAATATTAAAGAAAATTGTTACATACATGATTGTATACCATAATGCACAAATTTTCTTTAATTAATATTTAAAAATCTATGTGGTCATTTACAAAATGGTAAAGGACTTTTTTGTTCAGTTTCACTTAATGTATAAGTATACAACGGCAAACGGCGCCACTGCAGCTCATCTATCATATTGCGTGTGATTATTCACCAATCCTTTTTAATTAATATCTTGACTATTATTGCGAATATCGCAAAACGGCACAGGACTTTCTTACTCACTTTAATCCGTTCTACGTTCTCACAAAGGGTCATCATGAAGATCTGAGACACCCTGTATATATATTTATCTCAGTTTTGTTCCAAATTAGCAGTGTGATATTTGGACGATGAAATAAAAGCATGGAAACGTAATTCTGTTTGATAAATAGTAAATTCACCCTCGAATCGAGTGGCACCCTCGACGCACCGCTGAAAATACGGCATTTAGCGACACAACTACTTTAATACGTGCACAGCCGCGCGCAATGATGATGAAAACACTGGATACGGGCGAACGCATTCTCTTTCTTCCTTTCGCCTATTCTTTTTTGTTTTCGTTGCGTTAACTACGCGATCAATAAACAAAATTCCATGGGCCGTCATATTTCCTCGTGTTTTTTTCTTTTTTTAATTTGCGGGAGTTTGAAGGTAGTCGATGCAGCCAGGCGTTTAACAATACTGAAATTGTTCCACTTTTCGAACTCTCCGAAATACAGACCGCTTCGGTATTAATGGAGGGAGCCGTGTTTGCTGAGACGAAAGGGCAATGACTTTAAATTTTTTGCTTGGAATAGTGCGCGCATGTCTCTTCGTTCAGACGCTTCTTCTAATTGTGTTCGCGTAATTATGTTCGCGACACTTGTGTGCAGTTGACGCGAATTCTATTTAATCACGTGCGCTATAAATTCTCCGGATATCTCGTTTCGCGAAGTTTATCATTTTTAACAGAATGTATTTTACATGTGTATGTATAATAAAAAAGCATGACTGACTTGTAAGTATTACTGTAGTTCGAACGGTTTTAAATATGATGCATTTTTCAATAATCAAGAAGATTATAAAGCATCTAAATTTATATAATTCCGCAACAAAATAGAACGGAAGCTTTCGTTTATTTCTAACACAATAAAATATAACTTTTTACTCCTGTATATTACGGTAAAACAGAAATGAGAAACGAGAAAGAATATAACGGGTCACAACATATTTTCCATTGAATATGGCCGTGACTTTCTTTTAATTTGATTATGATGGGTCACGCAATATATATAAATAAATAAAAATAAAGAAAAGACTGACTCGTTGCGCGAAATAGGCAAATAACCGTTCTATTTTCAACTTGAATTTTTCTCTACATTGACCGGAGCGATGCCAGCTTGGAAAATGGTCGGTTGAAGTAGAATTTCGCGTTCGATTTCATAGTGAACTCCATATGCTTGATAATGCGAGAGAGCGCGGAAAACAAAGGAGGAATGAAACAAAGGACACGGTCAACGCGATGATCTTTATTAGAAAAGAGCGTAAACTACCGGACGCGGAGAATCGTCCGGGCAGTGCTGTAAGAAAAAAAGTTGAAACGCGGGCGAGCGCATGGCCGGAAGGGTAATCGCATCTTCCAACAAGTTATAAACTCCGACAGTGCTAAGTTTAATTAAAACCTACAAGGCAGGCTCGTGAGGCCGCGCGCGCGTGCGTCGCCGAATTTCTTTTCGCGACGAGAGCTCTCTCTCTCCTCCACGACGTGGGTGGAGAGAGAGAGAGAGAGAGAGCTGTGTAGCCTCGGACTATCGGGAAGTCATCGGTTCAACAAGTGGAGCCGTTAAAGCGCTTAATACGCCGCATCGAGACGATATGTACTCGCGCGAAATCAATTTCGCTGCACGTAGCGGTAGTATATCGCACAACGCATCGGCTTTGATCAGCTTTCCTTTCATCGCCGGGATTCGCTATTTAGCGGAAAGTGCAAGGCACGGACTGTGTGCGCATCGCGCGCGCAACGCCACCCAAAAAATATGATCTCATTCTTAAGGGAATCCCCTCGTACATTCGCCTCAAGAAGATTCTTCTAAGACTAAGAGAAAGGTATTCTAAAGCACAATATTCTTAAAGTTAGAAGCATTTCTAACTTTATCTGTAGTGCAAGCCTCATTTGTTACGCCCTTCGTGAGAGTGGATTATGCTTCAAGTAAACACCCACAAAGCATTTAAATATACAAAGTACTCTCTATGTATTTACGTTTGTAGGTGTTGGACATACTATATGTGTGTACATCTGTGTAATGCACTGTATGTGCAGTGCATAACAAATGTACGTGCAAATATTACCGAAATAATGTACATAAAATGTCCCATGCATGTACATGTGTATACATACATAATGTATATTATTTGTACAAATTATGTATGTCCTTCTAATATACGTAACACACACATACACATATATGTGTATGTAAGTATCCAAAACTAACAAAATGAATATACATATATTATAATATTCATGAGTTAGTAATGCACATTGTTTGTACACCTGTGTGCATACACCGAACATTTAACATACATTATGTGGGAAATCCTATCCATCCGTGCGCGGCTATCCATCCTTTTATTGAATGTTGTCATACGGATGTACATTATAACACATACTATATATGCAGAGTGACATATATACCTCACATGATATCGATTCTATATTTCATGGATACACGTGGCTCGTAACATATTTAGGTATGTGTTTTACGTGGATCTATTACAAGATACATTCAGCGTGTGTATGTGCATGACCATCATATACTATATGATGTATATAATTTAATAAAAATACAATAAAAAATATGTACATTCATACTATGTGTCGTAATGTACATTTCCCCCTAAAACTCTTTCTATATATATATATATATATATGAAATGTATATACAGTATATATACAGGATATTATTTGCACATTATGAAGCATATATATATATATATATATATATATATATATATATATATTTAGGAAATATCCAATGTTATATGGATATATTCTTGATTCAAAAGGAAAAGAGTTAGAATAAAGTATAATACAGTTCCCATTAATAGTCTGTTTGGAAGAGGAATATTCTTCCGCTAAAAGCTTCCGCTCAGAATATGAAGATATGATCTTAGAAAGTTGCACCTTGCAATTTAAGCTCTGTTTGGGGGAGTATTAGGATATTCTCCTTTTGATTTTAGAAGAATCTTATCTTGAGGTCAATGCATTAAGGGAGTTCTGTTAAGGGAGAAGAACACTGTAGAGGCCTGTAGAGATTAATAGTATTTTAGGAATTTTTTAAAAGAAAACAATGCACATAAATGAAATTTTGTTTTATTTATACGAAAGTATATGTTTTATTGTGTATGTGGAAAAAAATGAGTCTGATATCCCTATTTTTATGCTTTTTGCTGTTTTTTATTGCATTTTTATCAAAACCACATTTTTCAACCTGGTTGACAGCATATTTTGAATAATTTTGATCTTATCGGGGTTCAGAAAAATTCAAAATACTTGTAAAATAAACACCTATTGTCTCATCGTAGTTTTTCTTTAAATTCAAAATTTAATTTTTTATACGTTAAAAAGTAGGCTAAAAAAAGAGATAAAATGTGACATTTTTTTTAATGTTTAATAATTCTTTTAATTTTTCGAAATTTAAAATTCCCTATGATAAGACTGAAGAGAGCGATCTATATTTTAAGAATTATTTTGATTTTTTCAGTACAAATCAATTGTTTTGCAGGAATTGTGTCAACCAGCCCACCCTTCTATTTTTAGAGGCCCGCTTGGGTCAATTCTGAAAAGCATAAAAATCAGATTCATTTTTTTTCCACATACACAATAAAATATATACTTTCGTATAAATAAAACCAATTTCATTTATGTGCATTATTTTCTTTCTTTTAAAAGATTCCTAAAATACCATTAATTTTCAGTCCTCTATGGGGTTCCTCTCCCTTAAGAATGAGATTGTATTTTTTTGGGTGATCGACATCAGGTCGCTATCAATCGTGACAAAGCAACAGATGTAAGTGTTCCTTTCGCGGAAACGAAACTGCAGCTTATTACCGAAGCTCCTTCCCGTTCGACCGTTCACTTAATCGCGTCAAGATTGTGGATTTTTTTCGTAAATTCGCCCGGCGCGGTAAATATCCTAACGCGCGTTTTACCGAGTCAACGCGCCGTGTTTGCGGCATTGTCGAGCGTCTGCGGCGAGAAATCGAAGGAACTATAACGTGTCAGTGTGCCGTACGTAGTCTTCTGGAACGTACCATCCCATGGAAATAGGGCCGGCAATGTGCCCGGAAGCCATTGTCGGAAAAAAAACAATAGCTGCAACGATGGATCGAGTTTTTTTTTGCATCTATTCAAGCTCTCGCGATTCGAATTCTTTTCAGAGAAAGGACAAAGGGGTGGACCGAGGGGGATCGATCCGAATAAATTCCACCCTCCTTGCGCCGCGCTAATATTCCGATCACGATACATCGTTCGCGATAAATCTATTTCGCGTTCTCCGCGCTGTTCCGCGATTTCGCTCGAATCGCTGACGTCCAATACGGGAGGACACCCAATATGGGATGTGGCTGGCTTTATGAAACACGCGAGAGAGAGACTCGAACGTACGTTCATCGTCAGCGGTAATCGTGCTGTATTAACGTCATTTTTGCGATAAATCACGGCGATTCGCGATACGACACGCACCAGCCGTTGTCACGGCGTTACGCTCGAGTTCAGCGACGACTACAGGAAGGGATGCCATGGACTCGCGACTGCAACGATAACGATAAGAATACGCCGCATTCTTCCGACGCGCGCGAGACATCATTAGCCATTTCGCGGGCAACTTCGCTCGAAGAGTCTTCCCATTCGGCGGGGCGAGCTTGTCGGCATTTCCCCGACGAGGTGAGCGAAGAGAACGAGAAGTAGGTAGAAACGTGAAGAGACTACGAAAGTTCGGTTGTCGCGTCGTCGTCGGGCGGCACCTCTACACCGGCTGATAGATGAAAATGGATGTCATATACGGAGAGATGCTTGGTGATAGTGGTTGCTGCGGCGGTTGTGGTATATGTATATATACGTATATATACATATATATATATTGTTCTTTTTTTTCATAGCTGGCGGTAGTGCAGTTAAATGCAGTGCTGTAAGGTGCAGGCACGCGCGCATATAGGTAGTGCAGTAGTAGTAGTAGTAGTAGTGGTAGTAGTAGAGTTAGTAGAGTTAGTAGTAGTAGTAGTAGGTAGTAGTAGATAAGGTAGTAGAGTCCATTACAGGCGGACACAGGTTAATGGTAAAATAGTTACCCGGGCCTTGCCGCTGCCAGAGTGATCTCCGCTCGCGGAGGAGGAAGGACTCACCCGGTATCCACCGAGGTTGCTCACCACGCAGGTGAAGGTAGCGTCTCGACCCTGAGGGATCGTTACGTTCTCCAGCGGGTAAACGAAGTCTGGCTCTAGCCCCGTCACTGAAACAACCAAGACATAGGGTTGCGCATCAATAGGTTGCGATTTCGTTCGAGGGTGTTTCCGCTCCTCTTTGAGTTTTTCAGCGCTTGCTGAGCGGTGATAGTGATGGCGTCGGTTGTGTTAAACCGCTCAAAGTGTTCAGCGTATTTTTGGAGAAAGAAATAAAGAGAAGGGGAGAGAGAGAGAGAGAGAAAGAGACAAAGAGAGAAGCGCGCGGAAAGATCTCGATTGTAATTGTATTCGTGTTCTAGTTTCCGTCTTAGATGCGCCGCTCTCGATCGCGAAATATCGCGTGAAAATCGCTCCATCGCTTCCCACGGAAATGCCGTATATCGGGAAGAGTCGCAGTAGTTTCGCAAAAATATCCCGCGGCTTTTACTACGCCGCGCGCCACGAACACGCGGGATATTTTATGTCGCGTTATATATTCATGGAAAAAAACGGGCCTTTGTGGAGAAAGTTTGGCGTTATGGAGCGTCCATACAGCTATCTCATAACAGAAACCATCGTGCACCGAGCGCGAATGCTTAAGTACCAGCGGATTTTTCTTCCTCTCTATTTTTTTTTAGTTTTCATTTTTCCACCTCGTAGACCGCTTAAAAATGACAAACCGGCGAGTCGCTGGTGGAATGTACGAGGCAATCTCGTGATCCGATGCGCGTTTCCGATGCGTTTTTCGATACTTGAGGGAATCCGGATAAAAATTAATCAGGGCGGACTCTAAAAAGTAATGTAGTTAGTAGTCAGAGATATACCAAAATAGGCACGTCTTCATGGAACCCAGATATAGTTAGATAGGCAAATTTTGAATAGAATTTCGCGAATAGGTCATGAATTGATGCTGACGTAGATGGCCCAAACGAGGTTTGTACCGATAGTGCTTGGTGAGGGGCAAGTTGTCCAATTTCTGAAACGGTTTCAGTGTGAAAACGATTATTTGTTAACAGTTAATGATTGATAACGTAAGTATTTTGATGAGTATTTTACTCTATTTTTTAAATAGTTCAAATTTTAGTATATTGCAAAGTTTTTCGTGATTTTACATAAAAAAATATGAATAAACAAATTAGTTGAAGAAAAAGAGAGAGGAAGATGTTTGATATTCTTTGATAATAATAATAGTATTATATATAATAAAAAAATTATAAATATTGTAATAAAAATTGCAGCAAAAGTTGTAAAAAAAATTGTGATAAGCATTGTTAAAAAAAAAATTTAATTTATTATATCTTAAGTGAATATATATCAAAGTAAAAATAAATAAAATAAAACGTATCAAAATATAAGATCTCTATTCATTATTTGAGTCAGAGTTTAGTTAGCCATATTAAGATAGGATCTAATCAGGTTTACAAGTCTAAGCACTAATTTGTAAGAATGTTATTACACATTTCTGTGTAGGACCTAGTGGACCTGTAGAACCTTGATAAAAGTAGGGAAAAACTGTTTAGATCCTTTTTAATTCTCCCATTTTAAATTTCTACGTGGGAAGGTTCGTCGTCCTGATGTTGTCAAGCACGCCAAAAGTCGCGTGAGACGATATTTATACACCAGCAGACTAAGTCGAGCCACGCGCAAATCGTATTTCGCTGCTCGGCCACGTCAAATCACTGTTGGCACACGTGACAGTCATACTAAATTAACTTATGTAATGGAAATAGTTCGTTAATGGGCACCCCGTCGCGCTGTGTGTATCTCGCAGATTGTAACGAACCGAGTCGATAGCACTTATTCGCTTTACGGTGTAAAAGTAATCAGCGCGGAATTAACACCTGTCGCATGTGAAATAGTTTCGCGGCGAGTTTTATTTTGGCTCGTATATCTCGGCCTCGGTAAACGATATGGCGAAATTGCTGGGGCCGCGGCTTGTCCCGTGTAAAATAGTGCGCTATTTTTCCAAATATCTCCCGCATGCAAGTGCTATAATATTTTTATGACGAGTCCACGGG
Organism: Odontomachus brunneus; assembly: GCF_010583005.1. Classification (NCBI taxonomy): domain Eukaryota; kingdom Metazoa; phylum Arthropoda; class Insecta; order Hymenoptera; family Formicidae; genus Odontomachus; species Odontomachus brunneus. Next base: position 1,035,888 of record NW_022639533.1, read on the forward strand.
ACTGATAATCCCGCGGCGTAAAAACACTACTTTATTATTCTCACCGAAAAGCGGCACGTATGTTGCGTTTTACTGCATATCACGTTGCCATTTAACGTCGAATATCAATCATGAACTTCAACGTTTGATTTGTTATACATGCGTGTATATACAAATCGCGCGCGCTCATAATTGATATGGATTTCATAATTCGCCGTTTTCTGCGTGCGCGCGCGCACGCTATTTCTATAATAAAACACAGAAAACAAAGAATATTCTTGTTTTAAAAATATCTTTATTTCTGACACGTAGATCTTTAAATGTGTTTACATAGCGTTAAACGACCAAGACAAGTTACTTGCATCAATACCGTAATTTACATATCAGTTTTCAATTTTACATATGAAACAATGTTTGTTAATTTGAATATATTAGTTTTAAATGAATGCTCTAGTTTTTTTCTATGTGAACACCGCGACGCACGACGAGTCGCGTAAACGCGGTATGTTCTATGCAGTCCCATAAAAGAAACGCAACAACGATCACATCCCACGCGGTAAGATCCGGGAATTTCCCGAATGGCGACAATGCGAGGGCAATACAGGAAATTGGTAAGCTGCGTGATGGAAATTTTATCGACTATATTTTTCTCGCTGCGGTCGCGAGGAAGGGGGACAATCACCGCCATGGCGGGATTTAATATTGGAAATTGAATCCCTGTTACTTTTAGCACTTATCTTTGAACGAATTTGCACATTTTTTTTATCTCGCCGTAACATTCCGCGCGTAACTCGATCACCGCGATAGTTTCGGGACGTGATGGGGGACTCTACTTGTGGAATCGATACTTCGATATCAATTAATGGACATTGCAAACAGCACATAGTGCTGTCCTGTTGTCCTGTCTGTCCTTTGAATAAGCTCTCTTCCACGTTGTGCAACGGTTTATTATTGCAACATTTGTCATAGGATGTTTCTTTAATATTTACTCGAAAAATCCGACGCGAATGGAGGAATTTATCGAAGAGAAGTATTTGTCGATGTAATCACACGGTGCTCATATCTATATAGTATCTTGACATTTTCATTATTCTTTTTGTATCTTTAGTATGCTTCAAGCATGCGAAAATGCGAGTCGTCCGAGAGCGAGACGTTCTATTTTCTTTTCCTCCACGATACGGCTGCAGTCTCTGCTCGGGTTTGAGGAAAATAAAGCTGGAATATTATGCGCTATAACGCGTCACATGGCCATTATATAATTGCGATGCGGGGGAGACGCGCTCTCTTCGAGATAAAGAGAGAGATTCAATATGATACTTTGCGCGTCCCGCTGAACGATACAAAGAAACTGACTTACGAGAAAAGTTGGCACGAGCGCGCGCTCGCGCGAAAAGAACCTCCGCGTATTGAATTTAAATTCGCGGCTGGCGGTGGCTGTATCGTCTAATGTAACTCGGTTATGTGAATTTTATGAGGCCAAATGGAAGGCGGGGAGAAACGTGTCTTATGAAACTCGCTGATCGATTTATCTGACATTCTCGCGGTGACAGACACGAGCAAAAATGGTTTCGCGATCTTCTCGCGCGCATCTCCAAAAATGCTCCGACGTTTTCGCTGTTGCAACGCATCTCGCGTGATAGAGAAGACTGTCGGTCCTGTTTCTCTTTCTCTCCCGCTTCCTCCTCTTTTCTCTCTCTCTCTCTCTCTCTCTCTCTCTCTCTCTCTCTCTCTCTCTCTCTCTCTCTCTCTTTCGAGACCCACGGGAAAAATGACTCGTTAACGAAACGGCGACAGATGTTTGTCTTCACGATGAGGAGCGACGCGAGCGACTTCGTGGACAGGATGATACACTTTGGGGCCGCGTGCTACATTTCCGACGTCACTTTCGTGTGACGTTAATATAATTGGTTACGCAGGTACATGCGCTCGCGCGCGCTGTAATTCGTCGCAATAGCAACAGCGTGAGGTCTCTATGCTTTAAGGAAAATGGCTTTCCCTCCTGGGGGATGAATTTTACAGCCGCGATGTGACGAAGACGTAGGACATATCGCGGCGCGCCGCCGTCGCCGCCGAGGAGCGGCAACTTCACCGGCTGAATTTTACGAGGATATTTGAGGAGTGACGCGTGTATATAAACACTGAGTAACTCGGCGCGTTTGTAAAACATATCGCGAAATTTCCGTTCGCTAAACACGCCGACGGCCGAATAAATTGAAACAAATAGAATTACCGGGCACCACTGACGGTAAATATTGAGCGATGTCAGTGCCGGCTGAGTCTCTCTAATGGAAAATCTTTGACGTGTTAAAGTATTCCATTTCCGTAGTTTTGTACACCACGGCCACTTGCCGACGTGTACTCCATGACAAATTGCACGGCGACGAGTGATGCTGTTTCTTCGGTAGACATACGAATAAATAAAATAATCGCCGTACTCATTAAAAAAAAAAAAATAAACCGCCTTTAAAAGCCTCAAGAGCTTTAAAAAATATGAAATATAATTTTGACTCAAAAGAGAGAAATATTCCTATCTAACTACATCCTAATGTTTTATCCTAATATTCGAACGATATTAGAAGTTGGCGCAAAGACCTGACTGATTTAGTCAATAATCATATCTTTTTTTATTATTTATTTTTCTACAGCTACATAGTTTTTCTCACTTAATTTTTCTTTTCTGTGCCGACTTCTAATATAGTTGGACTATTATATAGGATAGTAGATGCATAGAGAAAGATTGAGACAAAATAATTTTATGTTTTTTAGGTCTTTTGAACTTTTTGAAAGCAATTTATTTTCGTTTTAGAAAAGTTTTAATACTTTTTAATTATTTAGAAAGCTAGAAGAGCTTCTGAAGTCGGTTGGAAATAAAAATTTCATCTTGTACCTTTAGATGTTCTCGGATTTTCGAGAAAAGTAACGAAATTACTTAATTTTTGAGTTAGTTAAGAGCAAACCTTAGAGTAATGATATTACTCTAAAGATAAATGCAAATAACATACTGAATAAGTTATAGAAAGTTTTATTCCAATCTTTAACGGTTCTCGAGTTATGAGAAAATATACAAATAGGTTATTATAGGGTATTATGTACAAAACAAATTAAGAACTTTCTTTTTGGGAAGTCGATCGAAAAGAGAGTAAAAAAGTAAGTCAGATTAATAATCTAACATCGGAATTTGAATTTTAAGATATGATCAACAGTAGAACGAAATTGAAACAGATATTGATAAAAATAATAAAAATGGAATAGAAAGAAATCAACTCTATAAATTAATAGAAAGAAATAATAAAATAAATAAAAGAAGTAAGTAAAAAAAGGAAGAAGAAAAAAAGTAGTAAGATGAAGGAAGGAACAAAAAGAAAGAATTAAATTTCAAGATTGGGCCCATTTTGTTGCACAAGCAGCCAGCAATCGTCATTAATCCAACGATCGAAATTCAAAGCCGACCGAATCCGTTGTAAATTGCGGCACTTATGGGCATAAAGCAATTAAATTAGTAAGAGGAGCGTCGCGCCGAAACGCTTGTACTTTATGCAGAGCAACGGCCTCGCATAAATTGTCCTCGCCTACAAAGGACAGTGCAAAGTAATACCACTTAATCCCTCTACCTCGCTTTACAATAAAACCGTCGCGCTATCCTACGGAGCGCAATGTAAAGTCCGGGCGTGTAATGTTCGTTTATCTTCCATCGTGTGCAAAGCAACGACTCGAAACCAAATGCAAATTTTGTTTACGCTCTATCAGGGCCTTTATTGCGCAATTAAAGCGTCTCTGTAAAGTTGTCCGCGTTTCGAAAGGCGACGTGGCAGAAAGAATTTCGCAGTGGTGTTGTGTAAAACACACAATGTGTGGTCACGACGTATTCTTCACACGGGGAGAATTCTATAGCATAAATTACTGTAGAATTTTGTAACTAAGATCAATATTATGCAGTAATCGATCATCCTTTAATTTCATACATGTTACTTATATTTTATATAAGTGTTACTTATATTTTATATTTTAGGAACCGAAATATATGCTGCTAAAAGACTTATTATGTTTCTGCTATAAGCGGAATTCAGTGTTCCCTTAGCAAGGCAAACCTTACTCTGACATATTTTATTTTCTTGCACTACTTAAAATATAATAAAAATGAGAAAAAATTTATACGAATAGAGATTTTAATGTTCTCTCTATGTAGAATTTCGGTGTTTGCGCTTTTTAAAGTATTATGTGCAAATTCATCGTGCAAAAACAGAGTGAAAGAGACAAGTTTCCTCCGTGCTTTTGTATCCAAAACGAAATCCTATAAGCTGTATATTTTCGTAATAACCGAAATTTATATGAACACATCGTGCTGCATCGTAGCTAACCTGTCCTGCTAGTAGGGCAGGTCAACCTGCAGCCCAAGATAGATTGGTTACACATAAAACACGTATGATCTTGGAAAAACATATTTTATCGTTTGCATTTATTCATTTATTTCGTTAATAGATTGATTTATTTATTACATTTATTTTTTGTAATAAGCGAGATTTACTGTTGCTTCGGAAAAAAGCGTAAAGATATATTTTCGAGAGACAGAATAAAGTGATTTCTGTTTTTTATTTGCGTAGCGTAATTTGATTTCTTGTTGGTGGGGTATTGATCTTTGTCAGTTTTGGAAAATACGCTTTGGGAGTATTGACGCTCGAAAATTCAATTGGCTGCTTCTAAAACCAAAATTTCTCTTTTTCTAATTCAGGATTCTATTTTTATCAGAATTTTTGTCTTTTTAATTTAATATTTCTTTCCCCATCAAAATTTTCTCTTTTTTTAATTAAATATTTTTTTTTATCAAATTTCCTTTTTTTTAATTCAATATTAAAATGCAGTATGATATTAATGAGATGATATTAATGAGACGTTTCAAACAGAACATCATGTGGTTTCTTTTCTACTGTTCCTCTCCTACATTATTTTTTTCTTAATTTAATATTTCTTATTCCATTAAAATTTTCTTTTTTTTTTTTAATTCAGTATTTTCACGATATTAGTAAGAGGTATTCTGAGGGAAAAGTACCGACGTTCCAAACGCAACATCATCTGTTTTTCTCTTTTCCACTGTTCCTCTCCCACAATCAATATACAAACGAGACGCATGCTATACCGGGTCTCTTTTACGACACGCGTCTCACACGAATCGTCCGATATAGACCTGCGAGGGGAAGAGGGGGAGAGGGGGAATTCGTTTCTCGCTTAAATTATGGCTCGCGATCGATGCCCGAGGAATCAGTAATTCCCATCTCGCGATGCATCGTTCGCTTGCTCGTATCGGCGGCGTAAATGCATCTCGCGGAGTTACGAGCTTACAACTATTCGCGCGGCCGCGCCTCGCGGAAAGATGTGAAGCATGGAGAACGCGGGACTGGGAAAATGCAAAAGGAGGAAAGAAAGGAGGGAGAAGGAAAAAAGGAACGAGAAAGCGCGCAAGGAGTGCACGTTCGCGCACATCGCGCGGCGTATTCCCACTCAATTAAGAAGTTTCCTTGACAGAAATTTTTCCCGTAAACTCGCGGCGGTGGGCGCGGGAGGGGGGGGGGCGGGGCCGGGCAGCACACGCGCGTGCAATTTGCACGCCGTGAGTTTATCCGCCACCGGTGTCGACGGAGTCGAAAGAGTCGCGATAATAGCGCGCTATCGACGCTCACGGCTGAAGGGTTACAGGATTGGATTTTCGCGGGGGAGGGTCCGCGCGATGCGGAACGTTCCGAAAGTTCCGGCTGCGTGTCGCGCGCGAGCCGTTTTATTATTATTTTTTTTTTTCACTCGCCGTTTCTCTCCCAGCGCTCGCGTTACGCGACGACTTATGACGGATCTTTCTCACGTTAGCATCAAGGATGTCTGCCGCGTTCACGCAACTACAAATACGATCCTGACGGACGGAAGCCTTCTGCATGGCAGAAGTTTTACACGCCTGACGAAAATGGATGACGTTCACGCACGATACACACGCGCGCGCGCACACACACACACGCACACGTGAACGTGCGAGCGCGTTGAAATTGCCCGACGTGACAGATACGGGGATGTACCGGGTATATCAGAAGTCTTATTCCCCGCAGCAGTCGTAAATTCTCCGAGTGGTTGTTAGCTTATTAGATTTTTCAATTTGAGACACGGTCAATAGACAACTACTTGACTAGGGAAGACGGTATTAATAGCTGCGAATTGTGACTTTCGTGAAAACGAAAGAGCTGGTCGTGGAAACCGGTAATTTAAAAGGGACATAAAGATTTGAATTTTCGAAATAAAAATGATTCTGATTTTTCTTTCGTTTTCTGATAAAGTGAGTCCTTACAAGTATTTTATGTGTCTCATATATATTTTTACTAAATTAAAATACTTTATATTTTCACTAAATTAAAAATTTCGGGGAATTAAATTACATTCTGGCGAGCAGAAAATACAAACTGAGGCACGAACGTTCTGAAGGCCAAATAGTCGCGCCGTTGTTAGAGTAGGAGACAATTGTTATAAATAAATAGTTAGAAGGAGACAAAAGGAAGCACATGAGTGCAAGTACCATAACAATACATATTACACGTTTAGTAGTGTTGGTATGCTGTCTCGTGATGATCGCGAGCTCGCGTATGCATTGAAACTTGAAACGTGGTGTTCTCGAAACTATGTTTTCCAACGATTTTGCAAGCGTAACTTCAAAACAAATAAAGATATCGAGATGTTCTCTTTCCCAAATTACAAAGGAGATTAAATTCCCCACAGATCCGACTAAATTCTTGAATAAAATGTTATTTATTTAGATTTTATTGTAACATTTAATTTCGTCGAGTTTTGGTAGTTTCGCTGCTATTTGGGTAATTTACATCGAAATTTTTTGTTCAGTTTGTAGCAGGAAATTTTGTATTGAATTAATTGCTATGTCTGTGCGCTAACAAGTTAAATTTGCCCCATTTTTCATGCATTCAGACGCTTTCAACTCTCTTTAAGCACAGTGACTTTAGGTACAACCTGTAGAAAATTTCACTCGATAACGGTCGTGATAATCCATCGAGTTGGGTCTGAGGGCGTGCAGCATAAAAGTTTTGCACGGTATAACGAATGCACCTCGCGAGGTGAAGCGCGCGCGATAGAAGACGCGCTGCGGACGAGAAGTTCGGTAACGGGATGCCGTTGACAGATCGATTGTACGGGGAAGAAGGGGAGAGAACGAGAAAGATAGGGAGATGGAGAAACTTTGGAGACAAAGAGGAGAGACACGTCCCAAGAAACTTATAAATTTAAACAAGCCCCCGATTTCGGAATTGTTTAGGGGACTCTGGTCGAGATGTGTAACCCAGTTTACAATTAAAAGAGAATACTGTCGTGTTACACTTCGCATTTGATCGCGTGTCGTAAAGTTTCTAAGTTTGATTTTAGACACGAGCGCTCATGACAAAAAGTAGGTTGCTTGATTTTGCAAATTCATAGCTTACCAAACGAAATTTGCCAAACGAAGCTTGCGAAACGAAATAATCTTAACAATTAAGCAGATTTGTTCATGCAGCAAAAATATAGCGTATAATATTTAAGTATAATAACACGTGAATAATAATAAAAAATGAATAACAATATGAGTATATGACAATGAGCTCGATTTAAATTTATGGTGAGTCTACTTTATAAGACTGTTATCAAGAAAACATTTCTTGTTGAAGATAACCACTGAGGGGATGCTAAAGCTGAAAACTCTATCGACAGAATATTGACATTTCTCTGTGAAGTTTACGCCGTATTGGTTGTACAGAATTAAAAATGCTTTTACGCAATGAAAATACGTGCAAAAATAGACACACATCACATAGAAGCGAATAACCCTTTTTACAGATGTATACGAAGTGTCAAGCTATCAAAATGTCACATTGACTATGGACTTGTTAAATATTCCCACTTGCTAAATTAATCAATAGTTATGAGAAACGCATAGCTAGAAACGAGTGCAACTGGTTGGAAATTTTTAATGACTATCGATCTAATAAATGATACAACAGCCATGCGTTCGAGTGTACAAGAAATACGAAAAGGATAGCGTGATTGTGCTAGTGACGGCTCTGCGTCATCGACGTTTTTCGAGTTCATCATCAACTTTAGCATCCCCTTAAATGAAGGAAAGTAAACTGAGTCGCCGCTTTTCTCAGCAGCGGAATGACATTTTTCTGTATGCGTGGTTCCCCGTATATTACAGTTATAGATTCGCTAAGCCAGCGCGGTTTCTCGTTGCAACTGCAAATCCCTCTTTTCGCGGCGAAAGTAGAAGACAGAACGATCCGGGTTCAGTCGTGTGCGCGCGCGCGGCAGGTCGCGCGGATCGTTTATTATCGCCGGAGGTGTGGTTCTTAATTGTCACGTTGCTTAATCAAGCGGAACGCGCGCCGTAATTATGGAAATATGAGGACGCGCGCGCGCGCGCGTGCGTTTCTCTATTCGCGTATTTGCGTCACTCCGCGGAAAAGTTTCGTATTTACGTAGGAAAAAATTAGAAGCGCAGTTCGTCGCCGAACTCTCCACTTCGGGCGCTCCGACGCGCACGCCAGCCACATTCAGTGCATTCAGTGCATGCGCCGGGAGTTCCCCGCGCGCGCGACTGCAGCCGCTAAACTAGCCATAAATTTGATTTCGCGGTTTAACGTGAATATAGCAAAAACACGTCGCCATACATCGGGGAGTTTCTTTTTTTTTTTTTTTTTGCCGAATGCAAATTACGCAGCATTCTCCCGTTTTGCGGGATATCACGGCGATAGATCGACGATGAAATGTTTTTTTGTTGTTGTTTTAAACGGATAACTCTCTGACGACATCGCTCGATTATACGGCGTGTATATCCGTGCGCGGTTGCGAAAGCGCGACAGCACGCGCGTTTATTTTTCCCGTTTCTTTTTTTCGGCAACAAATTAATCGGATCTGTTGCCTTTGACGCGTCGATCGTTGCGCCAGGCGTGTTATGACGTTCCCGTGTTTTCGCGCCTCTCGTTGACGCCGGTCACGCGGCGGGCCAATCCGGGAATCGCCACCACGTACCACGGCGGCTGGATTAGAGAGAGAGAGAGAGAGAGAGAGAGAGAGAGAGAGAGAGAGAG
>NW_022639533.1:1045839-1050086 GCF_010583005.1 Odontomachus brunneus
AGAGAGAGAGAGAGAGTAGTTTCTCAAGGAGCGGCACTTTTACGACGAGAAAAAGAATTGTGCGGCGAATTGACTGGGTTTATGGCGGCCGTAACGACGCCGCGACTATCGCGACACGCAGCGTCGCGCCGTTACACAAGCTAAATTATGTTCGACATGCTCGATTAAAGGCGCTCACTGTCTAATAACTTCTTTCTTGGTCGCGGCACGCCGCGTACCGAACGCACGTCAGCGTTTACCCTCGTATCCACAAGGTTCACTTGTAAAAAATTTCAGGGGTACACACTAATGGCCCACTGAGAGAAATTATTCGATAAAAAATTAACAAACGGATATTTCCGATCAAATTCCGATCAATTTTTATATCCGATCGAGATATCCGATTAAATTCTATCGGATGCTTCTGATCATAACGGCATTTCATCAAATAAACCGATCAAAAAATTATGAACCGATATTTCTCATCGAATGTTTCCTGATCGGATACAAAAATTTATCGGTATTTTAATCGAAAGCATCAGTTTGTTAATTTTTTATTGGATGATTTCTCTCAGTGCCGCAGTTTCCTGATAAACAATGATTCACGTCAGAATTAACCCGTTTGAACCAATGTTCCATTCATGGCACGCTTTTTTTATTGAATAATTCTAATTATTATTAGTAATGTTCAGGATTTTATAATATACAGCTTATACAAATGAGATAATTGATTAGGATCAATCTGACCCGAACTATGGCATAAATTTCTAGTCGAGAATATGTTTATTCAAAGCAGAACTTTAGTTCCTTGTTATGTTATGTTAAGGCGGTATGTCTTTAACTTCAAGAATTGTGTTTAGAATATCTCCCTTCTTGCTTAGAAGGACCTGGAGAACCCGTACATAAGAGTAAAATCTTTTAAAATTCAGAAGATTCTGCTAAGGATTAGATTGCATTTTCTTGAGTGTATAATTTTATTCTTACATTTTTACACAGCATCTCTAATTCTTAATTATATCTTTACCTTAAAAAATGAATAGATACAAATAAATACAAATAAATTCCCAGTGCCGATATTAAGGACGTCTGAGAAATAAAGCAACCTTTAATTAAAAATGTTTGTGAAATAACTCTGATCCTTGACGGTGTAGAGACCAATGGCTAGTCGGGGTGAACTGATTGTGGAAAAGCCGTCGTCCTCCAACGCGACACGTTCATTCTCTACGCAAGGTTTGTCTACTTTTATTTCCCGCCGAGATTTCACCCAGAGGAAACTCAGGCCGCACGTCAAATTTAGGAAGCCTAATCTCGAGGCAGAGATCTCGGTAAATTTTCCTTTTGTTCCTGCGTCTTCTGCCTCGCTCTTTGTGGTTCGTGCGTGTGCGTCCGAACGTGGCGAAGTGCGCGGACGAGGAAAGGGTTGCGTATCGAATTTGAATTTGCGACGCTCCCGATAAGAAAGTTCGATGGGAGTGAAGGCGAAAGAGGAGAGATATCACAGGGGGTAAGTATCTAGAATATCGCGACGTGATGTGGCGACGGCGTGGCGCGACACGAGTCTAGGAGCGGGAGGATGGGAGAGAGGGTGGCAACCACTACCGCCACATTGCCCGCTGAATTTTACGAGGGTATTTACATGAGCGCAATATTTTATGGGGCACTTAATGCCAGGTCACGTTCTGTCCCTCACTGCCGGCGCGGCCGCCTATGAATCAAAGTGCGCTTTAAAGATTTCTTTCTCATCCCGCGACCAGCCGGATAAGGAACTCGCTCGGGCTCGTACCTCGTACGGAATATCTTACGTGGCATCTATCTATCTTATCTCGCGGGGGCTTCTCTTCTTTTCCCTCTTCCTGAACTCCTCCTTCTTCTGCTGTTCCTCTGTTCCGCTCTTCTCTTCCTCTTCTCTCGTGCCGATGAACCGTCTTTACGCGCGCGCGGCGCGATGCACGTAGCCAGCAGAATTTACCCTCCTCCCGTCGCCGTATCGACGAGGCATCGATGGGCGAGATCGCGCAGCATAAACGACGGAATTCTTTACGCGGCTCTCGTGCCGATATCGCCGATCATTCGAAAACATTCCGCCTTTAAAGCGCTGTGATAGCGCGCAAATTGCAACTCCCACGGGGACAGTGGTATGCGACAAGCATCCACGACCTATTGTTTCGCATTGTTGATCTTGATAGTCCAAGTCAGTCGCCTTACACAGAGCTATGTGTACACACATAGCCGTGTAAACCTGGCCATTATAACTTGGGTTACGTACACGATTTTTCACTCTGCGTTTAGATGTGTACACGGAAAGAAGAGATTTGCCGCCACAACTCTGTGGAAACCTCCGCGACTAATAAAGTTTGCTGTTATAGCGTAGCAGATTCGTTAGTACAACGAAGATAATTCTTCACCAAAACTAATGGAAAATATAGCTTAGTATTTGCAACTAAATTTTTTAGAATTGTATTAGAGGAAATTTGATACATTCACGGATTTCATTATAGCTAAATAATGAGTTGTTCCAACAACAGAAATTAACTAAAGGCAACAGTACTCATTAAAAATGAGATATTTTAAAAATGAGATACTCATTATCCTTGAGATATTTACTCTGCAATCATTGTCTTAAATGATATAATAAAATATTCTAAATTTAAATACACGTATATGAAGATACATGTAATTTATGTTAATATATCTATATCGCAAGTACATATAGTTAGTATAAAAAAGAACTTAAATTTAATAACGTATAATAATATATTTCTCATTATGAATATTTGCATTTCGATAATTGCATTTAATAGGAGTGCACTTTACCATAAAACGAAAAAATGTCACTTTATTAGTAATTAAATGCATGTATGGTTTGTTTTCTAAAATTAATGAATTTGTTTCGCAAACTTCAATTGACGCGAAATACGAAATCATTTGTTACAGTAACTGCAACAAATAAAGATAATAAAAAATGACTAATAAAAATGATCAATAAAAAAATAACGAAAATAAATAGCTAATAAATTCAGCTTCAGCAGCAACAAAATTAGCTATGCCCTTTTCAATGGTTCATCTTAGTTGTCATAACTATATTTTGATTTCTGTAGCTAATCCTATTTTTACATTTTGAAGCGTTGTAGCTTTATCTAATAAAAAATCTGAAAGACATTTAAAAACTAAGTATACACTCGATTGCTAAATAGTTTTCATACTTTTTATCAAACGCTGCGATATTGTCAGAACTGTAAGCCACTACTGTACGCGCGGTAATCGGTTATAAAGAAGTCGGAATGACGGCACAGAAATGTGAGATTTGAAAGTATTTATTTTAAATTAAGGGAACATTATTTGGAGAAGTAATTATTTTAAATTAAGGGAACATTATTTTGAGAAGCAATTCAATTCGTTGTAAAAAGCATGAAGACCGTACAGCAATCGAGGTGTACACTTCTCCTGGTAATCCTGTTTCTCTATTGGAGAGAAAAAACTCTTACGAACAAGAATGGGTTAAAATGCGAGTTGTGGAGCGAGTATTCGTGTTTTCTCGCCGGGGCGCGAGTCGCGAATTCATCTAAACGCGCGCGAACGCCTGCATATCGCGGCTACTTACGAAAATGCAATCGTCCTTCTCTCTCCCTCCCTCCCTTCCAGAGCACCCATCCTCTTTAATTCGCCGCGGAGACCCGAGGGCGAATGCAATTACTCCTGCAATCAATTTAGATAACTCGCAGCGGAGCCGGCACGTAATTGTTAACGCGATTATCCGGCGCGACCGGAAAGTCGTGGAATAATGGACGAGCGGAGAATGCGGGGGAGGGGGGGTGGGCAGGCGTCGTAAAGGTCTCTTTTCGGGGTTAGAGTCCCGTCTCCCTTGCGAGTGCACTCGGCCACCCCTCGAGACGCGTGTTCGCCCGAAGTAGCACGGGGGTGCCGAGCTGGCGCCGCGCCAATTCCGAACCGATTCCCCGAGTAGCTCCAATATCGAGATTTCTGTTCTACCGAGGGGGCGCGTTACTTTCGCACTGGGTCGTGCTACGCGAGACTTAGAATTCGTTTGAAGTCGACCAGCAAGAAGTTCGCAGCTCGAGATCCATGTGGAATTAAACGAACAATAAGATTTTGCCGACTCTGCTCGCGCTCGCCCGCGGATTTATTCGTAAAAATCGTTAAATCATCTTGCACTTATAACACAGAGGAGAAAAGGAGGGACGGAGAAAGAGAGAGAGGAGGAGGATGAGAGAGAGGGACAGAGAGAGAGAGAGAGAGAGAGAGAGAGA
>NW_022639533.1:1051201-1072187 GCF_010583005.1 Odontomachus brunneus
AGAGAGAGAGAGAGAGAGAGAGAGAGAGAGAGAGAGAGAGAGAGAGAGATCATTACTTCGACGTTGCCTCCGAGGACAAATTTATTCCTAATTCTCATCCGCGACGAGTCAAGAGCAGGAAGACAAATTTAAGCGCCACTCGCCGAGCTACAACTGTTCGGCGTCGCAGCCGTTGCAGCTGAGAATGCGCGTCTGCGTTTATTGCCCGCGTTGTTTTCGCCCCCTCCGAACTTCTTGCTATCGGGGGTTTAAGCGCGGTGTATTTTCGCAATTAAGAGCGAGAGACGGCGGCGGCGGCGGCGGCGGTGGCGGGACGGCGGGCGTAGACGGGGTTTTGCCGCGCTCTCTTTAGTCTCTTTCGGTCGAATTTAACGCCGGCTCTGGATCAAAATGTCCCGTCCAAGTGTCGGCGTTTAACGGGAATTCGCGCAACATTGTGCGCCAGTTTAAATGCGCAACCGGAGAAACGTTTTAACGGGCCCAAATCTGTCGATATTAGTCACATTATTATTAGTCACGATTTAGCCGCACCTTGTCGACTATTTTCATATCGTCCACTCGTGCGACGAAATGCTCGAGGACATTAGATAATATGTGTCTGTTAATTTTGCCTTCTCTATTAAACCATGGAATTGTGCGTCTATATAAAGAGATGGTATGCGAGCTTAATTATAAAATTTTATATTAAAATTTGTCGGTTTAAATATAATATTTATGACAATCTCTACATCTTTTTATTCGATCAATTACAGGACATGTGCTTTCCGACTAGACATTTATCTTTAATCAGGTTGATCCCAATCAACCGTATTATTATCGGAGCCAGATAAGTCACGTAATGCAGCGTGACAATCAGAATTTTAATAATTTGGATCCGATAACATTACTTTATACAAGATAAATGATTGAGATTAACTTGATTAAGAGATCATGAGGTGAATTTTGGGTTGGATTAGTTTCACCTTTCGCATTACCAAAGGAGGTACTCGCACTATAAAAGCGATATTATAATACTATTTCTTTTACAAATATATCATTAATATAAAATATTTTTGAACTTGAATAATAATACAACTTTTTGTTCACATATTATAACCAATTAGCGTTCGTGTATCGTAATTCTTTGTCATTGGACGGCTAAGTAAATAAATAAAGATTTTTGCTTATGTTAAATATTTTTACATGAAATTTTCTTTTTGTAATATTTAATTATGCTAATATCTTTTAATTATTTTTATATTTCTTAACTTTATATATTTTTCTAATATATTATTAATATTTCTCTTAATTTTAATTTTTTAATTTTAAGATTTATTTTATAATTTTTAAAAAATCGTGTTTTATTCGATGATTATAGTGCGGATACAAAATGACTTCCTTCGATATTTCGCACTACAAAGGGAGGCACGGCATTACGTTGATAAACAACATGCGTCGCTTGATTATCACGATACTTAATATTGCACGACTGCACTATAAATTTCCGCGTGGTTGTTAACGACTATTAATCAATAAATATGTCCGGGAAGCAGTGTGATTGATCGCCTCTAACTGCGCGAGGTGTGCTTCCGTCGGCCGAAAGGAAATAAGTCGGAGCAAATGGGCCGTTCGCCGAGCTACATTCAGCATCGTGGCCTTAGCCAAGAATTAACCCTCCGCTTTTATTGCTATGTACTCTCGTTTAGCTTCTTGCGATCGAGCCTCGGCCTGAGGTGTGCGCTCGCATTTAACCTTTTCGTGCTGGCGCTGAATAAACCTTTTTGCTTCCTTGGACGATTTCTCGTGCGCCCGGGCTGCACATTCGCATCCATTCTACGGGGTGTTGCGTGACTTACTGACGGAACACGTTCCCGCGGGGTCACCCTAGGTCGAAGGTATCTTGCGAACGTACCTGTGTCGAAACTTCCGTTCTACATTGACCCTGCACATTCCGTCGAACTTGAAAGATCACAATGAGGAATTTAGAGAGATAATACTGTAGATTGTTATTCTGCCATTGACCATTACAAACGGTGTACACAGAGAAGATGCTGTAGTAAAAGTTACAAATTTTTCCCAAAACTCACGTTTTCATCGTATTTCTCTTTATATTTGCAACACAATTAAATGCGCAAGACTTGCGATCACTCCTGTAATTTACAAACTTGAAGATATATTATTTTGTACAGATTTTTTCATTGGCACTTTTACGAGATAAATAAGCGAGGACGAAAACGAGTCCGATGTGCCAGATTAAGCTGTGCGCCAATGATTCAGAGTTTATTCAAGATTTATCTCAGAATCAAAAATTTTGAACTCGCGCATCTTTTATTCATCTTGATGAGACAACCTTGATATCGAAAAAAAGTTAGAGGTCACTGTCAGAAATGTTTATCAGAAATAATTATCTGGATTATTCTTTGGGTAATTCTTGATAGATATCAGTGATCTCAAACTTTCGACCGGTACTGTACGTGCACACGTATAGGTACTTTGTGTCGTGGGAATACAAGCAATATCGGCAAAACACATCTGTCCGTGCGGTCCTTCTCAGAGATCGATGGTTTCTATTTCGCGTCACTTTTCGGCCGGTTGCTTTGAGGGAGTTCGCGTAACGGGCTTGGCTGGTTAAAAAGTAGGCCGTTTGAACATAACAATTTCGAGTCAATGCCTACGAATGCCCGCGTTTGCAATTTAACACCGCTCCACGCGGCAGGAGGGGCAGGGGACTGAGGACTCTGACACGGGGTTCGTTTCCCCGACGAGAAGGAAGAAGATAAAGTAACTGGGTCGCGAGCTCTATTCTGCGATCCCGGCCGACCTGTTTCTCGGAATGTGCCATTGCGTTATTGCTTCGTTTCTCCCGACGACCACGTCGTTAAATTAAAGCCTCCTTACATTATCGCGAGATAGGAGAGCGTGTTGACAAGCGCGCAGTTTCTTCTGTAAATACTCGTCGAAATTACGCGGCGAGATCTGTCCTTATTCTTTAATGGACTTTTAATCAAAGCGAAACCCTTTCACCGCTGATAAGTCAAGCCAAGAGATCGGTCGAGAGTTTACGCAAATGAAATATCATCACTGCATATTTTATGTGCAAAAGACCGTAAAATGCGAGTAATTTTCAATTTATCAGTCAGAATGACAGAAACGGCCATTGAAATAGCCGGTGTTTTGCGTGGCATAAGCGCGTATCGCGAACAACGTAATGTCTTTAAGGTAATTAGGTCAAAAATAGTAAAGTTTAAGATCTTCTTGTAGCAAAATTAATTAAATTAATTTATTATTAATATGTATGTGTGTAAATATGGATTCGATTAACCGTATAGTTTCCGAGAAATTACCGCTTATAGTTTACTCTTTTTCTCAATATCTTACATGGCGCTGACGTACAAGAAGTAACGTGTAAACGCGCATTTGTCAGCAGCAAATGACATATCATAAGGATTAATACGAAAATTTGGGCAAAATTAATTGAATATTTACAGAAGTATATACTTCAGTCTCAGCGAAATTGACTATATTATTAGAACATGATTAATCAGCAAAAATAAGTTTGGCTTTTGCTTTTTCGTTCGCGACCATGCTTTGCGGATGTGGCAACGTTGTATAGCTTGGCGTCGCATAGCGCTAGTAGAGATGCGACGTTGCCACGATCTATAATTCCGCGACTACAATGCAATTCAGCATACTGTTTCTTTTTCTGTCATTTCATTTATTTTATCGATTTTTATTATTCTGAGAGAGAACCAAGAATATTTAAAAATCTGTTTTTCATTTTTTCATCGGTTGTTGAATCTTTTATTTAAAATCTAATTTTGACTACCACAGTTGAGAAACAACTACCTTAATATTATTAACCCCTTATCCATAACTTTGCTTTAATTTTTAAGCCGTAAGATATTGACCAATTACAGTTGATTATTTTTAAAATAATCGACTGGTGAATTTCTTACGACTTAGAATAATCGACTTTTAAAATAATCGATTTTTAAAATAATCGACTTTGGTCAATTTCTTACGGCTTAAAGCAAGATTGTGGACAAGGGGTAACAGTCTGGCGATTATCAGCATCGTATCGGACGAAACATCCGTCGCCAGGGGCGTTCGCGACTTAAAACTCGCTACAAAGGACGCACAGCGTACGCCTGTTTGCCTGTTTACGAGATACAGACGTCCTTTCAGGATTATTATCTTCATGCACGCGTCGCGACGTCATCGACGCGCGGATGAAATATGCGCGGGCGATAGTGAGGCTCCGCGGATTACTCGACAACGTCGACAAAAATGGAAAATACATTTTTAAACATAATCCTGCCAAAGGCTTTTACGAGCCGTTTTGAAGCATGTGCGCGCGCGCGAGAATAATAATGGACTTCGCGATACGACGGAATTTCGGGAATCCTCCGATGGGATAGGATTAAAATTTAATCCGGTCGCGCGAATCTCATGTCGCCCAATTATACAAGCTTACGTGCGCGAAACGCTTTTTAACGCGGTGATGTAAAATGCGCGCCGTTGATCGTCGAAAAGAGGAAAAGGAGGAAAAATCCGGCCCGCGAGAGATGGAAAGGACGATGGGGAGAGGAGGACGCGGGGGAAAAAAGAGGCGGAGGAAGAAGGAGAGGGGCAGGGGAGGAGAGGGCGAGCGGCGGAGGAACGGAGGGCAAACGGAAGCCTTGAAACACACACTCCCGGCAGGATTGCGCGCTTTTGCAGCGCGTTCGCGGAAACGCGCCTGGGACCGTTGCGCGTTGTACATTGCGAAACAGATTGGCTGGTCGGATCTGTCACGCGGTATCGCGACTCTCTGACAAGAAAGACGGAACAACCAATCAACTGTTCCTGGGCCTTTGTCCGCCCGAGCGGCGCGACGCCAACGCGAAGCCGTCCGAATTGAAAATACCTCGTCACCGCGTCCGCCGCCGCCTCTAAATCCGCCTGTTCGCGATCGTCGCTAAAAGCGCAGATAAAACTTTTCAACCAGGATGGCGTGCGCGTGACGCGAATGAAAAATCTGATAAAGAGAGAGACGAGGATCGCGCGGGCGCACGCGATGTGACGCGACGCGACGCGACGCGACGCGACGCGACGCTACGCCGGAGCTGAGCGGAACAGCATGTAAGCGTGCGTTAACCGTTAACCGGTTACATTCGAAAGAGGCAAAAACGTTACGTCGTTACACAAACGCGTGTCGGCGATCGTTGCTTTTTGTTGCTGGTCGCACGATGCTTTATTTCGCGAAAAACCTTTGGCCAAACATGCCAACTGTCCCGTTTGATCTTCCTGCGACCTGAACGGCTGGCGTATTCTTTCTTCGTTCATTACACATGTTACATGTGTCGGATCCAAAGATAACCTCTTTGGCTCAGACGATAAGTCATTTTACGGGCGCGGACTGAAAAGAAGATATGTATCTGAAACGTAGCGAAATGAATAGAAGAAATATGGATAGAAACGAATTTTTGCAAGCCTCTGATACGATTATTCTAGTTTATTTTTACAGTTTCTGATAGTTTCTGATAATTGTGCGATTTATTTATTGGAGAATTGAAACGTGTTATTAGAAATGAAGGTTTCCTCCATATTAGTACGTTCTTTGACAATTGCTCGACTTATTTGTTGAACAATGCACGCGTTGTTGGGAATTAAGATTTTCTCTATATTACCTGCAATTTCGTCAAACTCATGTTTGCCGGGTCGAATACATAGGATGAGCGATCGTTCCGTTTGTTCAACAGATATTTTACAAAAATGTAATCAGGAAATTTTCTGGAAAATGGCAAAAATTGACAAAAGAAACATGGCTCAAAATTCCATCAACTTTTACAAGCTCTTGATAGAAATATATATATCCCCCAAAAAAATATAACCTCATTATACTGTTATACATGGCTTCAAGAGGATTCCTCTAAAACTAAAATATTCCAAGCATAATATTCTTAAAGTTAAAGGTATTTCATCTTTTATTACTGAAATACACAAGATTTGTTCTTAATAGAAATGTTTCTAGTAAGAGGGTATATATTCTACTTCAAGTAAACATATTCTTCTTACTTTTATGGCCTCTCGCATTGTCTATCTCTTTTTAATGACGTCAGAAGCGAGAAATGTATGCTAAAAATTCTTTCAAAATACGTTAAAATAAAAATATATATATCCATAAAGTAACATTTGCAATCGATTAAACTAATTTGTAAGATATTCCGTGTATTCCCCCTTTGCTCTAACAATTAATAATTTGTCGTAAATTAGTGTAATATACAATCTTCTTAACCTATTTCTTCATCTATTTCTATTTAAATTAATTTACAATAAATTATTGATTGTTAGAGCAAAAAGAAAGTGCACGGAATATCTTACAAATTTGTTTAATCGATTGCAAGTGTTACTTTATGGATATATATTTTTATTTGTATATAATGTATATGTTTATTTATATATAATGTATTTCACAAGAATTTTTAGCATGCATTTTCCTTAAAGGAAATGCAATTTTTCCTTAAAGGAAAAAAGTAGGATAACATCTGGTACACACAAATTATTTCCAATTAATAGTCCACTTTATTAGAAAAGGAATACCTTTTCGGTAAAAACTTTAACTTAGAATATGGGATTAAGTAGAGTTCTTTTTTTACTATAGTTTTTTTTTCAATATAATTACTTTTAATTTATCAGCATACGTTCTTTGACAATTGCTCGATTTGTTCGTCGAGCAAGTTTATGCGTCATTAGGAATTAAGGATTCGTTCAAACTGCAACTTCGTCAAACCTTGTTCGTCGCATAAACACATCAAAGAGAGTACGTAGGGTCGACGATTACGTGCACGGGACTTGCGGTGATCCTGCTCGTAGTCCGGCGACGATAACGGTCGTCGGGATCGAGGGCGACGAGAGGTTTCTTCGCGAGCATCAACTGACCGTCGCATAAACGCGCTGGAATGCCGGAGCGCGAGGGTGGCGAGAAGGATGGAAGGACGTTCTCGAAGAGAGGGTGGGTCGCGGGTCAAGGGAGAGTTCTGTCCTCGGGTGTAAGGAGTCGTGAGCGAGTAACGTGTTATTCGACGTATCCCACGGGGATCTCGGACTATCGCCGCCGACACCATCGCTCGATGGGCTCCGATCCTTCTTCAAACGTTCCTCCACTTCTCTCCGTAGCGCTGCTCACGCCACTTGGCCCTGCACTCCCGCGAGTGCCACTATCGTCGCGATCCCATGGAAACGGGAACTCGGTTCGTCGCGAACGACACTCGTGATTTAGGACTCATAGATCTAACCGTTGCCATTTACGTTAATGAGTGTGGGGCGCGACGGGACGGTCGACTTAAGTACATGGCGACGATACCTCTCTTGAATCAGAAGCAGGATATCCTGTCTCTATGTCCGCAAGATCTTTTGAAGTAAGCGAGGAAGCGAAAATGAAGAGAAGTAAATCTTCGCGCTCTCTGTGACGCCGTAGTGAGCGATGCCGTATCAAATTTCTTATGAAATCTGAAAAATAACACGGATGTCTTTTGAATTTTAAGGATGTATTGCCCGTTAAGAGAGTTTCAAAGGTTATTCTGGGACACCCTATATGCGATATAATTGAATAATTTCTATTTTATCGTCACATTTATTTACTTTATTTATATTATTTCTGACTTGTCTTCATTGATGAAACTTTGCACGCGTCATTTTGAATACTTAAAACATACATATACAATACAACATATACATATACATATACAAAAGTCTCGATTCTTGTCATTATTTTTCAATTATCTTTTCCTGTACTAAAAATAGCAATATTACAAACTTTCATAACACCACGTTTTAAAATATTCCCAAATGAAATTACCTTTGACCCAGTTTTTGAATCGAATTATTTGTTATTACTTTTAGATGTAATATAGACTAATATCTAATTGTTCCAAAATTTTATTTCTGAAATATGGATAATAAATCCTTAAATCAGTTTTAAAATGAGCGATAACTGATTTAAATTTGATCTGAAAGATGCCATCGCCTTTAATTTTGAACGACATGAACGGTTTTGGAACATAAGTGAACTCCTAATGGAGTCGAAAGTTAGATTCGAGTCGAAACTTTTTAATTTTTTACTTAAATTTCTATTTAGTTCGGTTCGTCTGTAGCGGAAAGCGAAAATTGGATTTGCGTGTAAATTTCGCGTCGAATTAAATGGAGAGATATTTGGTAACTTTTGCGTCGGTGCGCTTGTATTTTTGGTAGAATTAATATCTTTTTTTTTGCTTTTATGCAATCGATCGGTACATATTGGTGATTCGGTTGTAAATAATCCCGCGACGAATGCAACAAATCCGTGTAGGAAGGCTTAAAGCGGCGCGGCAGTGGCGGGCGAACGATTAATATTAATTCACGAGGTCATTGTGCTCGTTTATTTATCTGAATTCAAGCCCGCGAATTTATGTTGACTCGTACGATTCATTACACCGACAAGTAGTATCTCGCTTTAAATCAGGATCAGAGATCGATATAATCGAGCCCCGATACAAATATTGCCAGCGGAGTAAATTAAATTAATCAAAAACGCCAGCGTGTATACACTTTCGCGAATTAATTTGTTCGAGTCGAGGCACTCGTTATAAATCAATTAATCTCGCGTCGGCTTTTAATCGGGCAGCGCTGTGGAAATTTGTTTTTTGTTCTTTAATTTCGCGCAACTATTATCAAGCTGCTCGCTGCGCGAATTGTTTGTTTTAATATCAAAATTGTTCGATCGTGCCGACCCGACGTTAAAGAGATTACCAGCGCTCGATGTTAATCCATACTTTTGTCTTCCTCCACGACAGGAGACTTGGCGCCGCATACGTTGATACCGAAAACATTGAATTCGCGATCCTAGCCTGATACGAGGTATTAGCAATTCCGCGGCCGGCATATTTTCTCAACAAATGCATGCGGGAGAGTTTTCCCATGACGCGAGAGGACGGAGAATATCAATATTCGCGGGAGCGAGAAGTGTCCTCCGGCCGCTTTCCTTCGTTCCGTGAAACGATTAAAAATATTTTTCATAACCACTCGCGACGAGAGCTGATGTTTGCACAATTTATTTTATATATCGGCGAAACGCGAATCGATTATTTCTCCGTCGTTCCTCTCGCTTTGTCGCCGGTCCTCTCGTTTTCTTTTTTTTTTCTTTGGCCCTCCGGCGCGATTTTGCGCAAACTCTCAATATCGACGTAAAAAAAAAAGAGAGGAAACGATAGCCCCGGGAATATTTTCTAAAATAAGCACGGTGAATTTCTATCAATACCTGAAAGTTAATTGCCGTCGCACCGATAGCACTCGCCGCTCGGCGATATTTCGTTACAGATCGCGCTGCGATGTTTCATCGTGGATATTTCATGCGTGCTATTTCGAAAGGTCGCGTAAAAAAATTATGTTTAGTTATATGTGTTGAGTTTTCACCGATATGGTGGTATTTACCTGTCGTAAAAAAAAAAATCAGCCTCGTCTATAAAGAAGACCATCCAATTCATTCAATATCGGTCATGTGCTTCGTTTATGTATTTATTGGCAGAAAAAGTGAAGACAAAATCGCAAAATGTCCCTTTTAGCTTTTCTTCTTAAGTCTCACTAAAATAGAAATACAGTTAGAAAGTAGAAAAAATTGATTTAAAAGCAGACAAGGAAATTTTCGAGTATCTCGACGTTTTATGTTAACACATTTACTGCCACGATTTATTTAAAGGGCCACAGACCACTTTACATTTTTTCTGTCATTTTGTAAAATATATTTAGTTTGATAATGTAAAGATAGAAGAACATTTTTTGTCATTACATACATGTGACGTTGGTAGCAAACGTGTTAAGGAGATATTGAAGCCGAAAACTTTATCGACAAAATACTGACATTTTTATACAAAGTTTACGATGTATTGGTTATACAGAATTATAAATGTTTTCATACAATAAAAGTATGTCCAAAAATAAATAAGAGCTCAATATGTGACGAGGAGCGAGAAAAAAACGAGAAAAAAGTTTTAAAATTTCAAATTGTCAGTTAGCATAAAAGGAAGGAATGGTGGTGGATTGTATAGTAAAAGCTTATAATACTCATCGAACCAATGTAATATATTTGGTTTGTAGATTTTGGCATGGTTCTTTTGTTTATATTGTCTGCTAAACATACTAAAATAATCTGAAAATTGCTTTTTAAATCGGCCCGTATTGCATAGCAGATACAAAATGCAAATACAAAATACACAATTATCTTTTTTAAATATATTTGCTTTTAATCTTTCTAAAAGGCACATTTATATGTATAAACGTTTTAGCTTCTGTAACATTTCATGAAAAATACGGAATTATCCGATAGAATTTGTTATTCTATGCAATCCCCTAACTGTTTCAAGCAGTACTAAATGCGCAACTGAACTGCGTCACCTCACGCGAAACTCGCTCATTTCGTTGTAATAAAATTTTTGTAAATTCTGCACACGTGACGGAAATGGTAGTATCATCACAATCAAAACTGTTGTTAAATTTGCTACGTACGCTTTTTTACTTTAAAAATTTTCGCAAAACGAGAATGATGTTTTTTGACAAAACATAATCAACCGTGAAACGGCTAGATATTTTTGTCCTCCCTCTTTCTCTCTCTCTCGAATTTGTTGGAAACGCGATGATCTTCGGTCTGCGATTTTATACGCGATTCGCGACTTGTGGATTTTTGGAACGCTAAGAGTTGCCATATAATCTCCGTTCGCACATCAAACGCGAAATTCTAAATTATCGCGAGGGCAGTGAGGCGAGTGAAAACCGACGTGGACGACGCTTGAATACTGAGGAGACTGGATGGATGTAGAGCGAGATGCGGTCGAGATGCAGCGACGGACCTGGACGTGAACGTCGTGGAGTATCAAAGCAAAACGGTGAGCATGCAATTTGAACGCTTACGAAGCGTCACATTACATAGTGCGTGTATTGTTGAAACGTAAATCGCACTGATTGGCGATGACAGGAGTTCTCTCGCCGCGTGTGGAGAGATGCGAGATTATTTAATAAAATACTCAGAAACTAATGACGCGTGCGGTAGCGCGTAGATTCTGGCGTCCAATACGACAATTACAGGAGTGCGTTATACATGAAAATGCGCGACGAAAGTCACACAATCTCCATCTCGATCCGCTCGAGAGGCCGAAACGGGCGGACGTAAAACGCGCAATTAATTCCGAGCGAGAGGCCGCGATTTATCAGCTCGAGAATTCTCGACTTAATCTACCCGCGCGTTCCACGAGAAATTCTCCCCTGTTTTTCTTGAGGCCCGTGAGGCAATGTGCACCAAGGCGCGCCCGAGGGACGGTGGAATTCCTTGCGCAGCTGAAATTAGCGGTCGGGCGCGACGGATGGTCATTGAAATTACGTGAACGTCCGTTTCCTTTTCGAGGACGTCCGGGCGGACGGACGTGGCCCGCCGAGGAATCAGTCTCGACGGCGGAAATTCGACGAAAAGCAAACTCCTTCGCTTCCCTCAGGAGCTCGCTCAGGAGATCTTTGTGTCTCAAGTGTGATTTTCGATCGATCTCTCGTCGTGTACTCCCATGTCGGTGTTTCCACACGTTCGATGCCTCGACAATTCTTACAATATATTAAGACTCCTGTCTTCACCGCGGCCATCTTGATCGTCAGAAATGAGAAAACGTAAAATTCTTGTGAAATACATCGAAAATCAAAGGTTATGTCTAGAAAATGACATTCGCGATCGAACGAGCATATTTGTAAAATATTCCTTCTCTTTTATTTTGACAATCGATACGTTAACGTGACAAAATCATGAGGAGAGACCAAAACGATAAATTACATGCCACATGAATTTTACAGTTATTTATTCATTGTTAGAATGAAAGAGAAGTTTTCGAAATATTTTACGAATGTGCTCAGTCGATCCTAAGGATCACTTTATGGACATATCCTTTCATCTCAGCGTGTTTCACAAGAATTTTGGGCATACGTTTTCTCGCTTCTGACGTCACCAGTCGAGGATTCCACGGCGAGGATCGAACGAGTCTCAACCCTCACATGGCAAACGTATTTTGAGTATTTTAATCTGGCACATTGGGAATGTTTTTGTCCTCGCTTATTCCGTATAAAAGTGCTAATAGAAGTCTATAAAAAATAATAAATACACTTTAAATCCGTAGAATAGAATTATGCGCAGAAATGATCGCACAAATTTATTTGAGCATTTTATTTTATTGCAAATATAAAGAGGAACGCGATGAAAACGTGAGTTTACATAAAAATGTGTAACTCTCTTGAAAACGAATTTTTACAACATTAACACTCTAGGATTTTTTTGCATCAATACGTGAGACTTTAAGAAAAAAGAAACATTACATATTTCAATTTGTCAAAAAACAAAATCATATGCGTATAAAAAATAAATTTTTTTCAGTCAAGAAATAAAGTCATTAGTAGATCCAAGTTTTCACGGTATTAACCTATCATAAAAGTGCCAGATTAGGGTTAATAAAAATTCACATTGATACACACACACAAAGGGACGAGTAAAAAAATGGTTGGTATTGATTTCCAATATTTTATGTTGCTCTCTCTCTCTAAATTTCCGCATCTAACGATTTAAGTAATCGAGAAACAAAATAAATCAAGCTCTAGAACGTATATTAAGCTTTGACAAAGCTCTAACATTTATTATGCCAAGACATACTGATCCCTCTAATCGTCCGCATCGTGTCTGAGTGTGACTGTATATTAAGATTATTGATTATTCGGCTAATCTGTCATTTCGACAGTTTGACATATACGCTCATATTGCATGATACTGTACTCGTATATCATATCATACTATATCCAGACACAATAGCAACGATTAGAAAAAAACCGTTGAGCTTTACCGGGTAAATGTCGAGGCTTTATTGAAGCGCTCAGCGTACGCGCGTAAAC
Organism: Odontomachus brunneus; assembly: GCF_010583005.1. Classification (NCBI taxonomy): domain Eukaryota; kingdom Metazoa; phylum Arthropoda; class Insecta; order Hymenoptera; family Formicidae; genus Odontomachus; species Odontomachus brunneus. The sequence goes on from NW_022639533.1 coordinate 1,064,111, forward strand.
ATGTTGCCAAGAGAGCTCGCAAACGAGAAAGGAATACGCTCTGTAATCTTTAAGCAAACGTCTCGACCCAATTTCACGAACCTCTTCTCCGGTATCGGGCAAAAGGAAGGAAGGGAGGGAGGGGCGAAAACAGAAAGCTCATAAAAGTGCAACCTAATTATCCTTATTACTGACGGACCGTGATAAACGCGCGCGAGACCAGCGTTTATTATTAATTTCGGAAAAGAGAATTTATGTACGCGCGCGGTGGAATTCGTGTGAAAATCTTCTCTGTACGTCTTACATTCATTTTACGTCAGATCCCCGCTGCGTCGGGCGCTCGCCTACACGTGTTCCTTCCCCAACACGTCGGCACGCAAGATGAAATTATACGATGTAGCGAACACGCCGGTACACGCTGGGAGATATAACACCGCAAACATAAGTTATGTATAGCCGGTTAAGGAGAGCAGAATGCCAGCTGTTTTCGCTACGATTCCCCCCGCCACGTCGCTCGCAATGCGCGCTTTGTCCTGAATTCCTCTTTTTTCTCCCCGTAGCGCTTTTTCGAGGCAGCGTCTTGATTCTGAAATTTCCCAGTTTCGCGAATTTAGTTTGCCGGTATTCCACTCGCGCAAATTCTACGGTAATCTCGAATCCGTCGCGCGAAGTCTACCGTCACACTTCATATCCGACGTTATTGGAATTAATGCGCGAGCGGGATTACGTTCCCGTGGCTGCGCGCCACGCATAGATCGCAAATGATTAAAACGCTAATAAAATCGCCGCATATAAGCAAAATCGTGCGCGGTCACGACGCGACGCGACGCGATGCGACGGTTCGAAAAACGGACGAGTCGTGACGATATCTCCGCGGGAACATTTCAGTCGGGATATCAGAAGGGATCAAGGGATAAGGAACCCGTGTCCGACGTCTTTCTTCCGCGCTGTAGAGCGTGAAAGGAAAAAATAAAACATTCCGAGCTTTATCCGTGCAGAATTTTGCAGCTGGGCCGAGCGGCAAAACCTGCGCGCGTATATAACATAACGACGTTATCCGGCGAGTCTGTTCGACGGCTTGGTACGTTCGATTAACAGGCTAAGCTCAGGCCAATCGTGGACACGCCGGGTCCCACGGGAATATCTGTGTTGAGTAATCGGGTCGGACGGTCGGTGGATTAGATGGGGGGTAAAGCGGTCGCGCGCGAGAAGCTGCGTCCAAGAATCTGCCGCCGTAAGTATTTAAGGTGTAAGGCAAGATGAGTTGGTTAAGAATTCAATGAAACTTGCACTACATACGAACTGACATATCATCTAACTGCACGTGCGATTAGAAAAAGATCAATCATTCGAGATATTCGAAAACTAAAGTTGACACTTTCGCGTTACGTGTCCCTTGTGATTGGCGTGCTATTTTCAGTTCCTGTTTTTGATTTCTCGCGACTGAAATTAGGACTCTAATGAAAAATTACTATTATCTTAAAGACTGATATACTGATATTATACATAAATTATTGACCTTCTTTTTTGTTTTCAAAATGATAAAGAGGTCAGTTTGATCTAATTTATAAGCTGGACACTTTGCACTTGGTACCTTGTTTTACACATATTTAAGCACTTAAATACTTCTTTCTATTATCTGTGCATTTCTACTAGATTAAGTGATACGCAAATGCTTTAACTAGAAAAAAGAAACCTAACATTTTTCGTATTCGTACACGGAAAAAACAATATGGTTCAGCCATACAGAAATCTGGTTGTGCCAACCAGATTCAACAGTAAAATACGGAACAACTATTTATGTGGTTGCTGTAAAGAGCAATGGCTGAGTTATTTATGTTGCAGCAGTGATAATACATGGTTAATACAAACGCAGCTCATACATTACGCGGCAACTACAAATGTATATTTATACACTTAGAACCAGTTTTCACATATATACATCTCTAACTGTGCGCGTAGTGAATTGCTTTTGTTTTCTAACATCACTGCTTTGCAATATAGCATTGATTAATGCAACTATATCGATATTTAGCTTGTCTATGCAAAATGATCCCCTTACTAATTTCTGGTTGTCACAACCAAATCACGCGCAACTTCATTGTTGACACACCAAAGTAAGTAAGTCAAATCAACCATACACATAACTATCATACAAAGATATGTAGAATGATGCAGCTATTTGCTTACAACTAAATATTTTTTGTGCACCACATCTCTTTTTTCCGTGTAATATTGTGCACATTATCATACATCAATCTCAGCTTTGTCTGGAACACTTATTACTTGAATAATTCAATAAATGTATAGAAATGTAATTTTGTTCGATAAGAATAGTGAATTTATAAGCATTCCTTTTGATGTGCTACTGAAAAAATAGAACTCTCACAGCCTTACACCTCTTTAAAGCTGCACACACACACTTACGTGCGCGGGCGCGTTCTATCCACGTGTGGAAGATAACTGAGCAAAGAAAGGTCTGACTTTTGATCAGGTGTGAACCAACATCATCTACCCAAATCCATCGCTCCGCCAATGCATTCAGACATGTCATCCAAACGTATCACGGCATTCGACCGAAGAACCCCGCTTGGGGTTTCCCTCTTCGGTCCCTTTTCACCCTCTTTCTCTTCTTTTGCATCTTGTATCCTCGGTTTCGTTACCGTACGAGATCTCTCGCCCAAATTCTTGCTTTTGTACACTTCTGCGAATGGCGATCCCGCTCGTTTCCTCTTTCCAATTTCTCTACTTTCCTTTCTTTTTCTATCTGTCCACCCTGCGTTGCCCTATACTCGAACTACCTTACATTCCAACGTGTTCTTCGGGATCCTCCACTTCTCCTTTTTGTTGTTGAACTTATCCCTCGGCTATCCTTGTTTTTATTTTTCGCCGCCTCTTTATATTCTCTCGCAGCACCTGCTTTTTTCTGACTCTTTCTCCTTTTCCCGTTAGTCTTCGCGTTTTGGTTCTGTATTTTCTTTTGCCCTTTCCTCTGACTCCGTCTCTCGATCTCCTCTCCTCTATTGCTTTTCTTTTTTTATCCTCTGACATCCTCAGTCGCATCTTTTACGACTACCCTTTCCTCGACCCTTCCTTTTTATTTTACCTCTCATTTGCCTCTTTCCGCATCCTTCGAATCCGCTTTTCCGCGCGCACTCTTTACATCTCGCTCCTTTTCACGCATCGTATCCGCCCTCCTCAACCTCGCCCTCCTTTTCGTTCGTTTTATCCTCCTTTTTGCCTTTGCCTCTCCCCCTTCTTCGGCCGCCACCTTCTCTAATTCCTCTCGCTGCTTCGCCGTCCTCGATTTACTTTGATCGCTCATAAAGAAAAATAACCGTAAAGACGTAATCGGCGTAGCGGGCGAGGTGAGGGCATTAAAGAGATTTCTCTGCGTGTAGCTTTTAGAACGAAAGGAAGGAGGGCCATACTATAGAGGTTTGGAAGGGACGGGAGATAGCGATGAGGGCTGTAAGGCTCGATCGTGCGTGCAGACTGCGACGTGTAAATTTCATCGGGTTCATTTTCAGTGCAAAGCCCTACCGAAGTGAGAAAACGCTCAAAAAAAGTAATTCTCATTCTCGCAAATCAATGGAATTGAATTATGCGATCATAAAAACATATATATAGGAAAATAGTGTCTACAAATGTTTTATGATTTCGAAAGAGACATAGCGTAGTGACAATAAATCTTTTGTGATTCAGGATTTCAGGATTATGTTAAATTTTTTAGAATCGTATATTTTTTCTAATACAAATCGCTTAAAATTAATCGTCCCTCAAATTAACCTTGGTTAGGACAAACGTGTTAATTTTTAGAGGAGACAGAGTCTAGTTGGACCAAGAATCAGGTTGGCTGCGTGCTTTGTTTATGTATCTATCGTGAGAAGAACAGTGGAAATGAAATGTTTTCTTTAGAACATAGATACTATTCCCGGAGTTTCATTTAGGATCGGAATGATATTACATTGAAAAAGCGGAGAAAACTGATTTAAGGGCTGGCGTAGTACCTTTTCCAGCTTCTCGACATTTCGCGCTAATATTCCCCATCATGAGAAAATAAACTGAAATAACGTGTTATCAGTCAGAATGAAGTTTTCCGCAAATGTGTGATACATTGTTTCCAATAATAAAACCCGTTTTCACCCATATACTGAGAATAAAAGTGATTAAGATAACGGAACTTTGCTTGAACGAATAAAATTCGTTCAAATCAACGTCTATTGAATGAATTATATAGCTACTGTGATGAGAGTTATCAATTAACCCAACGATTGCAATTTGTAACTATATCAACGCCATTGCACTATTTATAATATTTTTTAATTTTATTTTTTGCATTATTTATTTTATTATTGTTGCACTAACGCGTAATTTGTTCAATATAGTATTTGGATACAATGTTTCTTTGTGGAGCTGGGTAATCGCCGATTACGTCGGTCCGATTATTTATTTTTCACTCTAAAAAGTGATTGAAATCGTGCATACGGACGAACGAGTTGGTCAATACTTAAGACCTCGCCGGAAACCGCGTGGGACTATGGCGAACTCTTGCAAAAACTCCGAATCAAATCAGAAGATTAGGAACTATTAACGAGGATATTGTATACATGATCAATATATAGCCGACATGACCTTCTTATGCGGAATTCACACTGTGCATTGACATCTGACGCGCGACGATCCGATATCCAATAGTAGAGTTTGTTTCCTAGAGCTTGCAGCAACATTTCTGTGTCTCCAGAAAACTAATTCCGCTATTGAATATCAGACGTCACACGTCGAATGTCGGATGTCGACGCGGTATAAATCCTACATTATCCTGGGTTGTCGAGCGACTGGTATCAGGGCAAGATGGCTACGTAGCAGCATGTTCGTATCTTGTTTTTTGCAGAATAAAATACAATTTACAGATTATACAGGATTTTACAGAATATGCAGGAATTTACAGGATCGTTGATGGCGCTAGATACGTTTGGAACTTAAAGAAAAGTTGTTTCTATCATATATACACAGTCAAAATTCAGCAATTAGCTATCTGAAAACCTCGGAATTCTGAAAAGTGGCGCAACTTGAACCGGTTTCCTCTACGCTCGCGGAATTACTTCTCAGCCGTAGCAGCTCTCGACCGTGCCTTTCTTCCCCGTTAACTTATGTTCGCTCCGCGCCGTCGTTATTTCCATGTATTTTTCCGTCTGCCAAGCTCGTTGCCTCCTCCTCTCGCCTGTAATCCTTTCGCCTGCCCTCCCACGTCGAACCGCGCCTCCTTTCGTATCGCTCCCTCCCGTCGTTGTTTTCTATTCCCGTCGTGATCTTCCTACGTCGAAGATGCTGATGAGGTCCCGGCTCTTACGCTGGCTCCCGATACCACCCTCGTTCTCGATGGGACTGCTTACACAACGGAATCAAGTGCTTCTTACCTCTATAATACATACGCAAACGAATCGAGAAGCTCGAGGGTGCCCGCCGCGTCTTCGAGAGACTCGCGAAACTCGTTTCTTACCCCGATCTTTCCTTTCGACCGTCTCACGTTTCATAAACACGGTATAAATAATCGACGCGAAATTTCCCACGCACCCCTCCCTCTTTCGTTCTCTCGCTCTCTCACCTATCTTTGGTGGCGTATTTTGCTTTCGTTAACTATCGTTTCGCGTCTTTGGAAGTTATCAGCGGATTATTCGCAACGCTCTTGACACCGATACGACACCCTCTCGGAATAATAAATTCTGATTTTCTCTCTTCTCTCTCTCTCTCTCTCCAACCGGCTGTCTCTCCCGTCTTCCTCTCGTTCTCCCGCTCCCTCTCGATCTCTTCGGCGTCACTCAGCCGGAGGCGTCGACGAGCTCTCAAAATTCGAGATGACGTCCCCCGCCTCCCGATATATCGAGTTAGAGGGAGCGAAGTCGGGTGCGCTTCTTACGCGGGCGGCGATATATTCTCAGGCGAAGCGTGGCATGTGACATGAAATTTCTGCCTTCCGGGGTTGCGTGTCGCTACACACTCGCGTGTCTTTGAGCCCGCTCTTTCTCCCGACGGTGGCTGGATGGATTCTCTATCGATCGTAGACGGAAACGGGCCATCTCGATGTTCCAAGGGTCCTTCCCCCGAATCGATCTGGGCCGCACGCTCACATTGTCAAACTCATTTTGAATGCAAAGATGCGAATTTTGCGCAATGGCCTCATGACTACATAATACACGGCGGAGCGAGAAGACGCCGACGAGGATGACGAGATGCGCCGACCTTTAAAACGCCTCTTCCGTGGCGAATACCGGCGTAATTCCGTCGCAATTAGCCCACTGGATAAAATCCTGCCGCACGCATCCGCTCCTTCCGTCCCTTTGAGGATGATGATTTAACGAGGCTCTCGATTCAGATAAAAGTTAGTCTATCAGAGAAGAGAGAGAAAGAGACAGAGGGCGCTCGCTAAAGAGCTAAAGTTATTAAGGAACCGGCTATGTCGGACACTGCTTTGAAAGCGTGCTATTAATTACACACTATTCTAAATCATCCTTATTAAAAAATCTGTAAGCAGCTGTTCACGTCTTTGAACAGAGAGAAGGGGAGGAGGAGGTTGAAAAAGACGGACGATACACAGCTCTTGGAGTCGCCTTCTTCTCATTACTGGAATGGAAATAACGATAATTTCGACAAATATCCCGTGCCGGGATAAATTAAGAGTCGCGTCAGATTACCTTCCTTGATCGTCAAGGAGAGAGGTAGAGAGTGAATAAGAGAAAGAGAGGAGGTAGTTTCGCTATCCAATTTTTTTGTCGCCGCTACCGCGGTATCGAGAGCGTCGCGGAACAAGTTGGCAGGGATACATCCCCCGCGGGAAACGTCGCATTGATCCGCGACAGGGAATCGTCCAATATATGAACTTGAATTACGGGGAGCCGGAGCCGCTGCGGGATACCTCTTAAATCCCACCGTCCCTTACACGATTGGAGCGTGTTGCGCGAAGCGGTCCCTCCCGCGGGACAGGACGCCACTACTTTTTCGCTAATTTGACACGAAACATCGACTCGTCGTATCGAGGCGCCGGCCCGATGCAAGCCGGATATCGCCGGATAGCGCTGTGGGGATTCCCGGTGAAACGTCTTCCACGAAGACAGCTTGAGAGGTTTAGAGACGAAGAGAGGATAGCGGGCCTGAGAAGCGATCAGGCAGGGTTAAGCGGCCATCCCTTGTTCCCCGGTTTTAGGGACAGCCGATAAGTCCGCACTATCGCCGAAAATATCCGCTCGACGCGGCCGTGGCACCGCAATTGTCCTTTTGAAGCATCGCGCGGCTGAGAAGAGTAATAAAAGCGATCCAGTTTGGTCGCTTTCAATCTATCTGTGATATGCAAAATACGTGAAAGCGTGCATGTACCCAAATAAACAGACCTTCATTATCACAATATGAGGAAAACGATGATGGAAACTTCATAGTTGTGTTAATTACATAATTAAATCTGTACTGAATCGATCATTCAATTTACAACACGCAATAATGTAAATCCTTCGCTCTATTGATGAAGCAACGGATTTACTACAAGTTACACTCAGATTTTAATATTTTACATGACACATTGTTTTAATGAACTTTGACTAATTTTTTTCTTATTTCTGAGTATTTCTATTTCGTCATTCTACGTGATATATATGAGTGCCATATGAACCTTATAAGGAATGCAATCTTTACACAAATCGACTAGTAAAGTTGCTGCCAAATTTATGTACACCTATCTATCTGGGTATCTATTATGTTTTGAATTTGAGATTTCGATCACTGTTTAATATTAGTTAATAACACAGGTCTACAAAAAAAAATTTTCAAAAATTTACTCGGACCGGAGTAGGTTTCCGGTATGTATTTTGAGCCCCTGAATCCGAATCCAGGTCCCGTTTTGCTCCATCACCCTAGGTTTTTTCAAAAATGGCGGATTCAATATGGCGCATGTAGCGTATTTTACTGTTTTCCAACGGATTATTTTAAAACTTCTAACATAAAGGTTTTTGGACTCACTGATTACGAAATTAACATTAGAATTCCGAAATTCAAGATGGCGGATGCAATATGGCGGACCATAGTAGTAAATTCTGATTTTTTAAGA
>NW_022639533.1:1072487-1077876 GCF_010583005.1 Odontomachus brunneus
GTGCCCCCGTTATAAGCGGGTTAGTCCTGATAGAAATGGTACCTCCACGTGGTTCAGGATGGGTAACGCAAAATCCATTTCAAAATATTGAAGTTCCGTAAATTTGAAATTAAAGAACTCTTTCCTTTATGACTCTAGTGGATTCATGTGTTTTCTTATCGATAGAATCCTCTCACTTGCGTTTTATTGTTTTCCGAAAATCCCACGGTTGAAGTTCCAAGACGATTTCTTAAAAAATCAGAATTTACTACTATGGTCCGCCATATTGCATCCGCCATCTTGAATTTCGGAATTCTAATGTTAATTTCGTAATCAGTGAGTCCAAAAACCTTTATGTTAGAAGTTTTAAAATAATCCGTTGGAAAACAGTAAAATACGCTACATGCGCCATATTGAATCCGCCATTTTTGAAAAAACCTAGGGTGATGGAGCAAAACGGGACCTGGATTCGGATTCAGGGGCTCAAAATACATACCGGAAACTTACTCCGGTCCGAGTAAATTTTTGAAAATTTTTTTTTGTAGACCTGTGTAATCTATAATATTATGCATGGAGATGCGCATGCCTAGATTTATATCATGTATATTTTTTGTGCAGGTGATTATTAATTGATGTGTTTACAAATGAAAATATGTGTGTTTGTTGCGCGTTTGCATTGAAAAAATTAAGTAATTGGTATCGAGACATCCTTTGAACATAATACGCGAAAAGTCTTCCCTCTCTTCTCGATCTACCTTACCGGAGATATCTTGCGAGGAACTCGAGATATGGGATGGGAGATAAATGTAAGTGGAGCGATGGTACGGATGGATAAGTATATATCTTTTGCATTACGTAACAAGCGGATAAATCATAAATCCATTATTCATCGATCTGGGAATTCAAATCAGTCCCGCGGAGTAGCGGATGACGAATATGTTACTAGAAATTGTTCGCATCGATATTCAGCAGGAAACGTTCTGAGCGCGCGAGCGGAGATACTTTTAAAAACCCGCGATGCATGTACCCTTCTGATGGCTGTAAGAAGTAGAAAGACCAACCATAGAGTCGCAGTTGAAACTCATTAAATGAGTTTTAATCGATTCTCCTTATATTAGAAACTTTTCATAGATTGGACTCACATCTGACATTGTTCTCGAGTAATACCGATACCAGACTTTTAAAAGAAAAAAATATCACTAGACGTTAATGCTTTTTGAAAGCAGTATAACTGGACATATGTCTAAACTTGTTCTTCATTTTTACAAACGAATTTTTGAAGATAATGCATCAATTAAATCATTACTTAATCTAGTGCAGAGACATTTGGCGAAGTATGATATTAATGAGGATGAAAAGAAACTGGCGCACAATGAATATTTTCTTGGATAGAGGATCTTCAAAGAGAGACTACTACGTTCATATATAGGTGGAGTATGAATAATTTAGGAACGTCTTATGTATCGCAGATTTGAGTTAACGAAGACAAGGATAAAAATTCCCTTATCATTTTTAGGATTGCGTTCCAAGATAATTTTGGTCAAGAGAATTCTACTGAAAATCCGTAGTACATGTATGTAAATATAGTAAATTATAAATATTCGGTAAGATTTCCCTCAAAAAGGAATATAATCCGGAATGACTAAATTACCTTCTTTTTCGTCGCGTTTCATATCCAAATAAACTGAATTATTCAGCCATGATATTATAACCGATATCTATTTCGTTACCGACATAAATACTAAATGCCGTTTTATTTGCGATTAGACATTTTCATTTAATAGAATGAAAATTTCGCGAGGATAATGTTCCATCTTTTCCGCGGTCACTCTCATCAATCATCAATTGCGTCGTCAATTGGACCTAAACCAATTATATTCGTTTCATTCAGTAATTTTACACGTAAAAAGTGCTCGGTCTTTCAAAGCGTATCCATCAGTGGATTATTGATTTTTACTCCAGCTCAGTTCTCCGGAATTCCTGTTCCTCAGAAATTCTTTAGATTTCACTTAAGAGAAGTCGTCTTGTGGTTTAAAGGGTGAACGCATCTCTTTCAATAAAGCGTATTCAGCTTTCTCGTTGCGAATCAGTCAAGAATCGTCGATGTAAAAACCGACGACGAAGTATGCGTCGCGCGAAAAGTTAATACTCTTCGCTGTCGCGTCGGCAGGAACAATGGCGGCTGCATTTTACAAAATGAACCGAAAGACAGAGGCGTCGCGCGCGGGAGGACGTGGCCGTCCCGGGACAGCGAGAGAATGCAGTTAAGGCGATATGGCGTGCCATTTTTCACGGTGCGAACGATGACGTGACCGAGCCGTGCGCTATTGCGATGGTTAGAGCGAGCCACAGTCGCGGGAGAGCGGGGAAAAGACCGGAATGCGCCGGAATGAGTACTCGTATTGTCTTTGCGAGAACTGCGTTTGCCTGGCACGCGGAGAAATACCTGAACAGTAATAACAATGGTGCACGCAGTGTATTTTTTGAAGCGTTCTCTGCTCGACATTGCGCTAGAATGGTATAGCTCGTAACACGTCGCGTGAATTTTCGCGCGGCGAATTTCCACGAGGGTGGGGGCGAATATTTCCCATTATTTGCCGTATTCACACCCGAAAATTCGCTGACCCCTAAACTTCATCGCCGCCACCCGACCGTTCGCTCCCGTCCCGGTCCGCTCCCGGTTAACCTTTTTCCTGGTCCGAGAGCCGTTTAAAAGAGCGTGGGCTTTAGTAGCGGTTGGCCAGAGACGGGCGCGATACGCTCCCTCCGTCATCACTCCGACTATTCCAAAAGACATAATCGGGCGGGCTCCCTGGAGAGAAACGGTCACACAACCACAACGGCAGTTCGGCCAACGAGCGAGAGAGAATAAGAGAGAAAGGGAGAGAGAAAGAGAGAGGGGGAGAGAGAGAGGGAAAATGGGGACCGGGGTGTCTCCGTTTCGCTGGATGAACCTGAAGATAAGGGAGTCCCGGCCGGATACAGCACGCACCCCGGTCCCGTCATCGGCAGGGAGACTCTCGGAAGACTCTCGGCGGCCACCCCCGCGGGACAAACGGGGCAGAGGGAGGAAAAGAAGGAAGGAAGGAAAGGGCATGGGAGGGAGAGAGGAAGGAAGGAGACCCCGGTATAAAGTAACGCGAAACAGCGGCGCATTATTCACGGCATGAATTATTGATGAGCGCGCCGTAAAATATGAACGGCGGCGAGCCGTTATCAACGCTCGCGCAGCTCGTCCGTTCGTTTGATAGCGAGCGCGCGTCGAATGCGCACCCCCGTTGGGGTCTTGGTCGTTCGTTCGTTCGTTCGTTCGCTCGCGAGCTCGCGACCGAGCAGCCAACGCGCCAACAAATGGCTCGGCACCGTGCGACATCGGGCATATTGCGTTACATATGTTACACCCTCCGCCGCGGAATCGCCCGCTGGTTATTCCGCGAGAGCTCGCTCGCGCACCGTTTCGGGTCTCTCATGGTCGCTCATGACTCTTTCTCCATCCCTGTCGTCCTCTTCCCCTTGCCGTCCAGAAAGAAGTCATGGTATCTATATTTCGTTGAAGTTAAGGAAAGCGGAATTGTAGGTGCGAACTCTCTCTACGTCGAGGGTACCTCGCGGGACGAATCGGGGACGAATTGTCTCTCTGTGGTAAGAAAGTTTAATATTGAAATGCTCGGGAATGACAGCTTCCTTTAGATGCGAAAAAGTCATTTTGTCTTTTTGTGAGGTTCCAATATTTTAATCTCTCTCTTTCTCTCTCTTCCTCTCTGTTTTTCATTATTTGTGTCAATAATGACTTTTGGACACGCTGAGAACATAATTTGCAAAACGTAGGTATTTTATATTGTAAAAAATTGCAATTTTCGTAATTCTTGCAAACTTTTAATTTCTTACATTAAAATTATATTTATTACTCACTTGCTTATATAATTAGTATAAAAAGATTAGTAATTAGATATAAAATAAAATGTGAACTTAGTCGGAATTGAAACAATAGAATTTCAAATAATAATTCATATATTGTTCTTAAAATATTGACAATTAAATAAAGAATCAAAATAACTCTCAAAATGACACATCCAAAGTATCATCACAATATTATGATCATGATCTATCTTGTTGCTTTTTTAGTATGTCTTACTTAAGAAATTAAAATTATTAATAACCACAAAAAATTTTTCCTACATTGCGAGAAATAGGGACAATCAGAAAATCTTGAAGGTCAAAACAATTCCATTGGATATTCCAGTGCTAATTCACCGACTTATTCAGTGCGAGTTTAACTCCGCGATGATTTGACGGGTTAGGTAATATCTAGTCGTGCAGGATAAAGATATAAGCACTGGATTAAAGATTATTTTGACACTACTATTATTTTAGCACTACTATTATTTTGGCACTACTTTCTGCAGAATTGAAAAAGGGCCGTTTTATTCTGGATCATTGTGATACGCGGAGTAGTGCGAAAGAGAACGATCAGAATTTCGACGTTTCGCGGGCCGTTTTCCTTGTTATGGAACACGGAATTTCGCATTTTGAGGGCGAGTCCCGCGTGATATTTCTACAACATGATCTCATTGAATTCGTCTAACTTTCACGAGCGGCCGGGATATCGTTTTAAAGTGAGACGCCGTGGGATCTACTGGTTGTCGCAGCAAATATGTTCCTTTTTCATTTTTCCTCCTTTTTTTTGTCCTCTTTTTGCCCCGGCTTTAGCGCATCTCCGCGGGGTATTTTTCCGTGTAACGCAATATTTGCGTGTCCGTCGTTTTACGTTGCTTCGCTTCGGTTGGCTTCGACGATCCCGATCGCGCCGGGAAAAATAAAATTCGAGCTGTCGCCGTGGCGGCTCGTAACCAGCTTGTTTTTAAAAGTAAAAGTACGCGAATGTGCCGCGTAGCTCGACGAAATGGCTCCAAATTTTGCATGCGTATACTACGCTCGTGTGTGGCGGAATTTTCGGGAAATTCGGAATCTGCCGCCTTTATCTTTGCGCTCGCTGCCTATCCTATTCGGCGAGATTCTCGCATAATAGCAAATATTACGGCGTTACGAAGTCGCTTGATGAACGTGTTCTCTTTTGTTGGTACTATTTCCATATAATGGGTGGCTAAAGTTGCCCTGCGTCGAAAGTTTCCCGAACATCTTAAGTTTTGGCATGCCAAGCGCGTTTATATTCGCGCGTATACACGCTTATGATGAGCGAATGAAGATGCATAATTGCTCCGCGTTAGAAACTCCACGAATGATCATTGAAATCTTAATAGAGCCGCTGTGCGCGGGCTGAACGGGGCTGAATTTATAACTGACAAACAATGAAACTTTACTTAAGATTAAAGTATTAACGGCATTGTACTTTCTTACCCTTAAACGGTCCGGGGACGAAGAGAAAGGAAGAGAGGAGGGGAGAGAGAGA
>NW_022639533.1:1078359-1083945 GCF_010583005.1 Odontomachus brunneus
GAGAGAGAGAGAGAGAGAGAGAGAGAGAGAGAGAGAGAACTTCTCAATTACGCGGACGCGTAATTTCACTTGACCACAGCGCATAGCTGCTGAAGTAAATAAAAACCGGCCTGCGACCGGTCAATTTTAATAAGAACGATATTAAAGAGCCCCGGGAAGCGCGCGGAACGGACGTTGCGAGGAGGAGCTTCGTTTGTAACGCGATAAAATTCTCATCAAAGGCACGATGGCCTCCCGTTATTATTCCGTTATTATTTTCCCAGCTCGCGCTTGGCTGTGTTTCACTTTCGCGAGAAGAGAAGAGGGGGAAGAAAGAGAGAGAGAGAGAGAGAGGCACTCATTTTCCTGCCGATGAGAGATCCCTTATCCGCCTAAATACAGCGTGAGAGAATCGTTTAAGCCTCCGCACGGACCATCGTTTGCGTTCTTGTTTAAGCCGAGATAAAAGGAAACGAATAACGCGAGCCCCGCGGAACTGCATTTAGCGGCGCGTGTAAGAGAATCTGTTTCACGTTATTTTACATTTTACAGGAGGAAGTTCGGTTAACGGTGGGTAAACAGTCATTCCTTCGCTATATTTAAAAGCTAATATTTTATTTCGCGAAAATTCAACGGACAACGGACAGACGTTAACGAGACGCTCCGTCGACGAACTATTAATTATTCCGGCGCGACGTGTTTAACAAACAGAAATAGCTTAGCATTGTTGTGAAAATTCCTGATTAGACTCCTGTTGAAGTTGCAGTTCACGCTTGTACAACTCGATCGTCGCTTTCACGTGACATGCGAAAGAGAAAAAGAGAGAGATAGATAGATACAGATAGAAATAGATAGATAAATAGATAGATAGAGAGAGAGAGAGGGGGGGGGGGGGGGGAGGAGCACGCGTTAAAGTATCATTTTACGAGACGTCACATTTAATTTCAATCAAGTCGAACAATGCCGATGATCGGCCGGACTCGATCAACGGAATACGCTTCTCGAGCAGCGTTGGGGATTTTGCCTAATCGCATGGCGCGCGACTCTCAGGGGCGCGATATAATTTCATAATCAGAAAACGAGCGAGGTGGAAACGGTTTCTCATCGCACGTGAACGCAATGCCCGAGTATATCCTCAGGCTGGGATTATGTGTTAAGCAGATATATACCTAGCTACCTACCTAGAGCTACTCACCTAGCTACCTATACACGGGCGGGCGCGCAGGATATCGCACAGGGGGTCGTCGGTCGACGCATGCTAGGGTATTGCAAAACAGGCAAAAGGAATTGGCGAATCTGGCGTTTGCACCTTCCCAACGCCCACCCCCAAGGGTTGCATTATGACGGGATGCATAATGCAAGATGGGTACGCCGACGAGCTGTCTGTGCGTCATACATAGCAATGGCAGATGGACGCGATTCTGAAAAGGATTTTCCGAACAGGATATCCTCACCACGGACCCGCGTATATTTCCATGACCGAGGTCGAGCGAACAGGTTGCCGCTTTTGTCGTCGATTTTCTGTGGGGCGCGATATCAGCCGGCTTCTCGGATCGATGTGGACGAATGGAACGTTTTGCGGAGCTTGAGTCGCGGATCGTGGAAACTGGTTGGAAAATCAGAGTGAAAGATGTATATTCTACAATGGAAGATATAAGGCGTGAAGTGGCGTTACGAAAATGGCGGATATTATTTAGAGAACATTTCTTTGTTCGGCACTCAAGAACATTGAAAAACTCTTACTTAATTCCGTTTATTTAATTCATTTTATTTGTTTGTCTTTCTCTCTCTCTTTTTCTTTTCCTTCATTTTCGGCCTTATTTATTATCTATATTGTGTAGACTGAGATAATAGCTATCCCCTTAAATATCTTAGTTATTTCAGATAATTTTGGAAAATAATGTTTATAGAGCTTTATGGTGTCGAAAGAGATACATAAGGTAGTGACAATAATTTTTTTATGAGTGGAGATATATTGGAGAATTTCTCAAGTCTCATCTTAAATTTTTTAGATTGAATTATATATTATTTTTCTAAAACATAAATTCCTCTGATTATTCTGTGTGTAAAAGTACTGGTGTGCAAAATCATCGAAAAGTGAATATCTTTTAAGGTATATTTCATTTTATCATGATACTTTTTAGTGCACGATATGAAATGTCTCGTAAAGTATTCATTTTCAGTCTTATTTGAATAGTTTTGTATATAGTATAATTATATATAAAATATATTGTCGCTATAAAAGTATTTAAGTGAGGTTGTCGTGAAAAATGAATAGTTGACGAGATATTTCACATCTCGTGTACTGCAAAAATGGTTGGATAAAAAATGTAAGATATCTCGGAAAATATTCATTCTTATAATTTTATACGTATTCATTCTTATATTTTTATTCTGATAATTTTATTCCGGATACTTTTATACGCAGAATGAAACTAGAAAAATGAATTTTTTTACAAAAACCATATGGTGTTTCATTTAATAAAATTAAAATTGACCTTAACAGATCTTTCCAAAATTATTCTAAGACTAAGTGAATACTACCATTTTCTTTTCTTTTTGAAATCGTATAACTTTTATTTGGCACATTCTTTTCTATAATGTCTTGTTTTTGAGATATTTTGAGGAATGCAATTAAAATATGACACCTAGTATATATTGTACTATTTTACATTATATACACAGGATGCCGGCATTTATAATTTTTAATTATTTATGTGTGATCTTTAAAATTATAGATAAAGCATAATTAATTAGAGTTTCGTATTCATAGTAAAATTGACCTTAACACTATTTGCCTGTACGCATGCATATTTCTTTTTGTGTGCAAGAGCAGATGAACGAATAATTAGAAATTTATGCAGTTGGGATTTTTCTTCAAAGTACGACGGGTTAAGAATGCCGGTGTCGAATTATTTCATCCCAAACGATCAGCTTTTACTTCCTGTCGCATCGCGAATCGGAGTTAGGACGGTCGATTATTATTTCACATGCGCGACGCGTTGTAACGGGGATAACACCGCCGCTCAAACAGCACTGCAGCGACGCGCGAAAGCTTTCAAAATTTCACAGCTGACGTAAAAAGAAAGCGCCAACGCGCGAAACGCTCGACGCGTCCATGCACAGAACGTAACTCTCATCAGCGGCTCTTTCACGCGGGTCCGTATAACTATTCCGGAAACTAAGCTAATAACCGAGTTTTTCGTAATTCTCAGATTTCACCGAACTAATGTGCGACAGAGGAAGAGAGTGCGTGTGCTCTCTCTCGTCGGCAGGGATACTGACGGCCGCGCGTTTCCGTGGAGGGGTGCAATCCCAACGGCGGCACGGCCCGTCTCTGCACCACAGTTTGCGCACGGGTGTTTATGTGGGTGAACGCGCGCGGATTCTCGACCACCCGCTCACCAACCACACGCACACTCACGCGCCTACACATGTATACAGCCGCACGTACACGTAACATCGCTTCGTTGTTTACACGCATTTCGTTCTCCATTGATCCTCTTTGCGCGCGAAGTCGGGGGTGGTAATGGTGGTGGTAGTAGCAGTAGTGCCACGGTCTCGGCTCCCATCGGTCTTGGGATTGTTTATAAGACTTCCGGTGGCTGCCACGCTTTTCAAAGCTCTCCACGACTCCTGTCCAAGGTTCTCCGATCCTCCGTTCATTCTCCGCTGTCCTTCCGCTTTGGTCCCGCGTTTGCACTCGGTCTCTCTTTTCTACCCTCTTGGTCGCTCGTAGCGAATCTTCTCTTCGCTCTTTCGTCCCTTTTCTCTCTTTCTCCCATCGCCCTCCTCCTTCTCTATCTCTCTGTCCTCTCTCCTCCACCTCTGACTCTGTCGATTCTCTTTCCACGGCAACTCGATGCCAGACAACAAGGGAGATTGTATGTATTACCTCGCCTGTCTGTCGCACGCTTGCCCCTGCCGCTTCCTGATCTACTTTCGAATCTCGCCACGAGCGACGCGATCCAACGCGAGCGGCAGCTCGCCCCCGCAATGCAATACGATCAAATGGAACCCTTGCCCCGCGTCGCGGATCCGCGATTCGGATATGTACGCGCGCACGGCCGGGTCCGTCTCCCCCACATGCTCGTATCACGTTGATGCAAGCTCGATGTAGTCTCGCGTAACCCAAGGTTCTCTTATGCCTGTATCAAACTATGGGTTGAAAATTGTAACTAAACTTGCGACTAAATAAAGTAGAATTAAAATTTAGACTATCCGATTAGTCCAATTGTAATCCTCAATTCATACGTTTCACACGAGTATTGTACAATATATATTTCGTTAAAATGAACAAATACAAAACTCTGTGCGATCTCTGCGCTAGAGGCTTGTTATGACTCTTCCGGGCATTTAAGGAGTAGAGTTCCTTTAGTCAGAGTCAAGACAAAATATGGTGATTTCTGATTGCTCTGCATTCTTGTTCGCCATTTTTAGGGGTGACGTGAGTGAGAATGAGAGAGAAACTCTAAGACTAAAATGACGAAGCATACTGCAACTTCTCTGTCACTCACTCACTTGCCTCCTCCCTATAAATGGCGGACGATGTCCTAACTCTGACTGTAGTCTAAAACGGACTCTAAAAAGGATTGTCGCTCCCGGGCATTCTAGTGTTGAAGAATATCGATCAGCATGCATGTCAGAAGGCATGAAATCGTGTATCGTGAGATGATAGCTTAAACTGTAGGCCAAGATACAATCGGCAAAACGATCCGTGCAATTTATCAGACATTTTAAATAGTTCGACTAAAAACAGAAATTGACGAGTAGAGTCTCATCGACCTCGGCATCATAATATTGCCATGCGTTTCATTAAGTATAATTAAAGTATAATTAATTATATATGGAAACTCGACTGTGTACGTTAAATAGAGTCGATGAAATGAGATGAAAAATATATGTGTTTATTTAACTTGCATTTATTTAACATATCTTTCTTGATTAAATTCGTTAGTTAAACGATTAATCGAAATAAGCGTAGCAGTTAACATATTAATTTGTGACAAATCGCGGGAATAAAAATTCTGCAAAAAGAATGAGGTCTCAAAGTTACGCCAGTCGTTTATTGCAAAACGAGTGACATTTGAAATTCGTGCCAACTGAAAATAAAAGAATTACATCGTAAAAATAACGTTTTACAAAAATGCTAGAAAGCTGGCATTCGTAGATGTATATCGTTTTGGCTCACATAGGAACTCGTTTAGTGTGTGACGAAATAAAAAAAAAAACCGTGAGCGCTTGGTGATAGAACTGAAACTCGTTTGCGCGTGGCGAGCCTAAAGGTTTGATTTGAACTTATTGCCGCATTCAGGACACGGGCGGGCCCGCGCACAGCTTGGCGTTGACAGAAGTTAATGGAATACCGCCGCCAGGTACGGGTAAACTTCTACGAGGTCAACCGTTCGCATGAACTTGCGCAACATCCTCTCGTAGTGTATGCACTGTCGTCACCGTACGGGTAAACTTGTAGCGGATAGTGGAGCACAATCAAATACGGGGCGCAATCAGACACCCCATCGTTTATGTGCGCGATAAAGACAGAGGGAGAAAGAGAGAGAGAGAGAGAGAGAGAGAGAGAGAGAGAGAGAGAGAGAGAGAGAGAGA
>NW_022639533.1:1084311-1087506 GCF_010583005.1 Odontomachus brunneus
GACAGAGAGAGAGAGAGAGAGAGAGAGAGAGAGAGAGAGAGAGAGAGAGAGAGAGAGAGAGAGGTCGACAGCATACAGAAAGACGTAAACAGTAAAACTTAAACAGTAAGCAAATTGACTAACTATAATCAATAATCCTTTTTACGTCCAAAAATAATCAATTCTGATTGGTTAATTTTCTTATTGCTTGAGTTTTATTGCTTACATTTTTCTGTGTACTATTCACTTTAGGATTCGTCTACAAAACGTGGAGTAAGTTTGACGTAAGTTGCAATAAGAAATAAAAAAAATTATTTATTATTTCGCTGATGCCTATATTCTGGCTCTCTTGTACTGCATTTCTCTTAAGTAAGAGAATTATTTCTCAAGATCTATTTACATCGAGAAAGTAGCAATAACAATATCAATTTTGTAATTCGTTAGAAACAGTTGTTTCCATCAATTTCAAATGAGACAATCTATATCTGTGAATAACACTGCGAGAAATACACGTTATCAGAACTGTTACTGCTGGTAAGTAAACTCGCTTTCCAACTTAAGCTAAGCTTACTTCGTATATTGTAGATGAGCCTTTACACGTGCACGTCGCGATGGAAATCGCACTCTTTGCCGGGGCTGAATGCCTCGAACTTACCTCGGCTCAAGTCGAACTTACCTCGGCGAAAAACTCTGACAGCGGACTCGATTACGAATACCTTAAAAATTAACTTTGGAATTAAGAGCGTTCCCATGTTGAATCAGAGTCAGTTAATCTTAAACGATCTTTACCTTGGCGGAATTTTAATTTTGCTTCAGCTCGGTTACTCTGCTAATACACTCAATGTTGGAAGTTACAAGACACGGAGCAAGACAGAGTCGGAATGCGATCGCGGCGAGCATTCAATCGTGTGCTCCCTGAGAGAAATCGCCCTCCAACTCGGCAGAGCGCTTAGTAGCGGATGTCGCGTTTGAAGCGAAGTTCGCGCTGTAAAAAATATCAAGATAGCCTCGCGGATCCCGGCGAACGAGGGCGATACGAGCGCGCGATTCGGCTCGAAATATAAACGTCATCCTGGGGATGAAGGGGTCGCGTGTTAGAGCTTCGTCCTTCTCGTGAGGCCGCGAGCGAGACACAGGGCGTCGATAAGCCGACGATAAGGGAAGCTACCTTATATCTCGACGCGCATACATCTCGCTCATCCGCTTCGTTTTCTGTGAATCTCGCGCGATACGGCTCGTGACGACGACTCGTTCCATTTGAACACTGACCTGGATCGCGCTTCTCTTATACAATTCGGCAGAATGACCAAACATCGCATATGCGCCCGGGGGAAATGGGAGCCAAATGACACTGAAATTCTCAGAATTTCGAACTTACAAGTTGTCTCAGATAACTAATTCTTGCGATTGTCTGTATAAACATGATGGAGACAACCTTTCTCTATGTTTTCATACACCTACAACAATCTTGTAAACCGTATATTTTTTTCTTTAATAATCGAAATATGAACATGCTGTCATTTATCTGGCTATCTTACCCCGGTGTCAGTTAGCTGGCAATTCGGGGTAAAATGCCTATAAAATATGTATTTTTATTAGTTCTGGGGCTCTCGCGAGAGGTCTGTACAACCTTGATCTCGTTCGTCCTATGCTCGATTTCAATCATTTTATGAATGAAAATTGCTTTTATTGCCTGAAACAGTGCATTATACACTTGCAGGAAATTTCTTCATTCTAACTAATAATACATCGTTTGAATTTATTAGGTGTATAACTTTGCTTCCGCCGTTTTTTTCCGAAATTCGAGGCTTTATTGTAAAAAAAAACTGGTTATACATTTATGATTCAAAATATTGTCCATCGCTGGTCACTACTTTCTCCCATCTTTCGGGCAGCGTACGAATCCCGCGTCGAAAAAACTGGTCATCTTTTGAGGCGATCCACGAATCGATCCAATTTTTTACTTCTTCATAAGACCGGAAGTGGTGGTCAGCCAGGCCGTGTGCCATTGATCGAAACAAGTGATAGTCAGAGGGAGCAACGTCTGGAGAATATGGCGGGTGGGGTAGGACTTCCCATTTCAACGTTTCCAAGTATGTCTTGACCACTTTCGCAATATGGGGTCGAGCATTGTCATGCTGCAAAATCACTTTATCGTGTCTCTCGTTGTATTGCGGCCGTTTGTCTTTCAATGCTCGGCTCAAACGCATCAATTGCGTTTGATATCGATCGCCTGTGATTGTTTCAGTCGGTTTTAACAGCTCATAATACACTACGCCAAGCTGGTCCCACCAAATACAGAGCATGACCTTGGAGCCGTGAATATTCAGTTTGGCCATCGACGTGGAAGCATGGCCGGGAACTCCCCATGATTTTCTGCGCTTGGGGTTATCGTAATGAACCCATTTTTCGTCCCCAGTCACAATGCGATGCAGAAATCCCTTCCGTCTTTCAAGCAGCTGTTCACAAGCAAACAAATGCCGTTCAACATCTCTCGGCTTCAATTCGTAGGGCACCCAATTTCCTTGCTTCTGAATCATTCCCATGGCTTTGAGGCGTTCTGAAATGGCTTGTTGAGTCACTCTCAATGATCGTGCCAATTCTTCTTGATTTTGACACGAGTCTTGATCAATGCCTCCAATTCTGCATCTTCGAAAATTCTGCATCTCTCTTCTACCGCTATACCGGTCTTCGACGTCAAAATCACCGTTCTTGAAGCGTTGAAACCCCACTTACGACACGTTCTTTCACTAATAGCGGCCTCACCATAAGTATTTAAGAGCATTCGATGAGCCTTAGCCGCAGATTTCTTCATATTGAAGCAGAAAATTAAAACCTCCCGCAAATGACGAGAATTTGGCTCGTAAACTGACATTTTCAATCGAGAATACTATAACTTTATGATGCAGACACAAATCGACTAATGTTTCTATGGGATTATGTTGACAGATGCCCAAGTTTATTGTATGACGTCTATGATCTACTTATTTCGACCACCACTTACCGCTAAAGCCATCAATAGGAAAACGGCGGAAGCAAAGTTGTACACCTAATATTTACACACGATGAGAAATATTAAGGTAAATGTTCCAATGGTTGAAGTAATAAGAAAGTACGATCAGTTTTCTTAAATTCTAGGTCTTGTTGCTTAAGATTCAGGCATAGTGATCTCTTTCGCATATCTGTGATACGCACATTGGTTATATGGGGGGGGGG
>NW_022639533.1:1087516-1093835 GCF_010583005.1 Odontomachus brunneus
GGGGGGGGGGAGGGGGAGGGGGAGAGGACCTATAATTTTGCGCCCGTTCCGAACGGCCAATATAAAAAGATGATCTGGTCAAAGATATTTTCGGTGGTTTGCCACTGCCTTCCAAAAGGAAACGAGCATGTGAAAATTGTTCACTTCTATCAGGAATCGGTACCTTCAGTATAATAGTAGGCCAGTGTGCTGTATACTACATCACGGTCTAAAGAGAATGCACGATCAGTTTTATATTTTTATTAATAATTAATTGACAATAACAATTACTGACAAAACTAACGTTTATATAAAATTTTGATTTGTTAGCGATCGAAAAATAATCAATAAATATTAATTATAATTTTAATGAGATACTAGATAGCGCCGATTGTACCATTAACTGAACTGAAAAATGAATCATGTCCTAATTATCGAGTAATACAAACTCAATGATTGCATGATTATTAAATAATATTACAATTTGATATAAACATCTTTTAACGAGATTTCCAAACTTTTTTTCTTTAGATATTTGAATACAGATATATTATTAATGTTTCAATCATTGGGACAAAATTCAATTACTTGAATGTTTACTTCAATACCAAATGTCGAGACGCTCGACAATACGGTTGTTATATACTCGGTTGTTGTTAAATCAGTTTTTTCTATTTTTTAATTTTAATATAATTTCGAGTTTAATGAAACTCAGGGAAAAATATTAAATGTTCCAAAAGAACTATTTCGCTATTTTACGTTTTCATTGTTCCTTCTACAATAAATACATAAATAAAGTACGTAGTTGACATACTTCTTAGGCCAACTCAATCTTCTCTATGGTAGATGCGAATCAGGCTGATGAAAAAATCCATATTGAAAACCATCTCATTAGTCATAAATCTGCGAAGTTACGCGAGAATGATGAATTACTGCTTTCGATTCCGCGTTTTCTACTTTAACCGAGTATTTTAACCGATAACGCGTATTAAAGTTGCGACGGATGTAATTAGTCGAATGAGTCGGGTCGAATAATTTATTCGGCTCGCAATTAAAAGCAGTTCCCGAGTAAACGTTCAGTAATGTTGTTTTATAATGCGGAGTGGCTTTGAAGTAGCATAACGATTTTCAAGTAGACACCTCTCTTCCTCCCGGAGCCTCACACACAAGCAGAGTAATTAAAGGAAGTGGTACTTTCCCGTTCTTTGAAGTACGCGACCGTACTTTTTCAAAGGCCGCCGTTTAGAAAGGATTAAATGCGTTATATCTTACTTTCTTTTACCGCCATATTTCTTCCTCCAACAGCTGTAAAATTAGAGAGCCCAATCGTTCTAAAAGCACGTACGAAAAATTTGGTAGTCGTTCGAACTCAGTCATCGGCTACTGTGTTCGATCTCAAAATATCAATTGTTAGGTGGTTAACTCGTTCTCGACCGAGAAGCAATGCCGTTAAATATAGTGCCGCGAGGTGAAAAGTCGAACTTTTGCGACGCGAAAGAATAACAGAGAGATGACGACAAAGGGAGAAGGAAGGAAAGAAAGAGAAGAACGTATGGGTAGAAATCAGTTTAACGAACTAACACCCAAACGAACCTATCTTTTTCCCGATCTCTCTCTCTCTCTCTCTCTCTCTTCTCTCTCCCTCTCTCTCTCCCTTCCCTCGCTCTCGCTCTCTCTCTCTCTCTCTCTCTCTCTCTCACTCGCTCTCTCTCTCTCTCTCTCCCCTGTTCTATCTTCGCGCAGCTTTTTTTCCCTTTCAGATCGAAAGCGATGCGCGGCGCGGCCATCCTATATTGGGGCGAGACTCAATTGGGTTCTGGACCGCGGTTATCCGTTTATCGCTATATAACCACCGTAGGGCGGGTGATCGGAGCCGAGGCGGATACATCCCGCGAAAGGAGGCGAACGATTAATCACGTTTTACTCGGCTCCGACTCGGACCGACCAATTTGGCCGGAAAGGTCGTTGTTTGCTCGATAAGAGCGCCAGGCGGTGGAAAAGCGAAGCCAGTGCTGCCTCGTGGAACAATCGACGAATCTCGCCCGTGATCCTCAGTATAGACAAACAATCTTATCCGGTCACCGACGGATAAAACCGTTCGTTCCTACTCTTTCTTCTCTCTCTTTCTCCCTTCCTCTTAGTTTTTTCTCCTTTTACCTCGTTCCCCCTCTCTCTCACTCTCTATCTCTCTCTCGCTCTCTCAGCTAACCATTCACCCGATTCACTGAGTCAAATCTCTCCAGCGAGTCGACCCCGCCGAACCCGTGTCGGTCCGGACACGTTGGAGGGTGCATTTTTCATGATGCATCTGGAACCGCTCGACTTGCGGCACCCTGCCGCGCGGGCGCGCAGTGGATAAGGCGCTGGTTTCTTTATAGAGCGGACGTGAGATGGTATTCCTGACGGTCGGCGATATCGCGCCTTATGACACTGCGCGGCCAATTTGATAGTAATTTTCGACAATGCGCTCAAGTTTTTCGAGTCTGCCTAGCTGCAGAAGGAGAGAAAGAAACGGCGACTGAGCAACGAGCTCTAGAGCGAGAACACGCAGAGATGGCGTAGATTCGTTCGGTAAATACGCGCGCGGATCTGTTTATACGAGGAACACTTGAACGAAGTTCGTTTAAGCAAAGACCGTTTAAGCAAGGCTACTCTATCCCGACGCCGCGCGAACTTCCTTTTTTCGCCCCGCAAATGTAAATGCCGCCGTTTGAGCTTGGAACGCGCGGAAAAAAAATTAATTTAAGCAAAATTCCGGCTTAATTCCGGTCTAGCGGAACGCTGCGGGGTCGTGTATGCATCTCTGCTCGTGCGGTCTCTAACGAAATGAAGTCGAACGACACCGCCGAGACTCCGCTCGTTCCATCTCTCTCTCTCTGTCCCTCTTCCTGTCTCTTTCATTGCGCTCTCTCTCTCTCTCTCTCCCTCTCTCCTTCTCTCTCTCTCTCCCCCTCCCCATGTCTCTCTTCCCGCCGCCGTCTATATCTGTGTGAAGAGACCGGAGGCCCGCAAGCGGTAAATTAATTCGAACGACAAGCGCAGTCGGCGCTTCCACTCGCGCCGAATAAACATCAGGGCCAGAAGTTGACCAGACCGGGCGCCCATGCCGCGCTGGAGGACGCGCCATATCTGGGATCTACGTGCCCATTTCCTGCGGCCCGTATAACGTATTTGGCACCGATCCTCCGCTGCATCTGCATCGGACATCGCCGGCGTTGCACGAGACGGATTGTAGGACGTATATCCCGTCGATCGCAAACTGCGCGATCTTATTTGGATCGACACGGGTGTCATAGGATGTTTATCCTATCGTTCGGGTTTTCTTTTTCCTCTCATTCCTCGTTCGTTCATTTGTCATTGGCAATCTTGCAAAGTCGTCGAGGTTTATTATCGACAATCGTGTGATAAGCACCATGATGTGCGGGGTAAAACACGCAATTATTGACATTCCCCTTAATCATTTACACTCTGAATAAACCAGATTTTTCTTGCGTGATTTGCTCACAATTTTAGTTATGAACATCTCTTTTTATCCGACGTCAAAAAAAGAAAGTTTTCAGTTTATCTATTTACGTTTGTTTGTTATGTATGTATATTTGTTAGCTTCTATGTTCCTTATATAACTAAAGTTCCCTCATATAACTAAAGACATTAAGATAAAAATTCTTCGTAGCTTTTTCAGTTTTTATGTTTTATTTACATAATTCTTAGATTATTCAGGTTTGTACAGGTGACATGTAGAAATTGGGTAATTCCACTATTTACTTGAAAATTCGAGGATATCTAGAGATACGAAATTCTTATTTTAACCGACTTCAAAAACAAATACTTTCAGAAAATAATTAAAAATTAAAAAGAAATTAATCGTCTTTAAAAGTTTCACAAGCCTTAGAAAATATGATATAATTTTAAATCAATATTCTTATATAAAAGTAAAATAGAAGTAAAAAATCTAATGATATTATCTGTATTATATAAACGTAGAAAGATAAATAATAAAAAAGATTTTAATTATTGAAACAAATAGATAGGTTTTCGCGTCGACTTCTAATATAGTTAGTATATTAAAACATAATATTGAATCAATATTATCACTTATCATTTCAGGGACTTTTAAGTTTTTGAAGGTGGTTCATTTTTTTTATGAAATCATTGAGTGCAGGCAAGTAATTTAATTGCAATACTGGTTGCAAGAAAAACTAAGGTTTCCTAGAGTGTTAAGGACTAATAAATCAGGGGAATGTCAATAATTATATATTTTATCCTATATGTCATAATAGTGTTACTTTTTTAAAATATCGATTGTCGTTCGAGAGGAAAAAAGAAAGAAGGAGAAAGAGAGGCAGAGAAAAGTGCCTCGCGTGAATTCGCTCAAACAAGCTGTATTTTCCTGTATTTTTGCCTTTTTGCCCGCGGGACCGTTGGTCGCTTTTGATTCGCGTTTTACGAATCTCGCGGATTCGCTTATAACGCCGTTATTTTATTGACCCGCTTTTAAACCCGCCGCCGTCGCCTTACGGTCCGAGACTAGGTCGCGCTAGGGTTAAATAGCGTGGCCTGATTGCAACGGCAGATTACCGTAGGCTAACTGCGCGCGTCCGTGGATTATAATCTAAACAAGGTATCATTAATTTTAGTACGTGTGGTGGGTACTCTCAGTGCCAATAAACATCAGAGACAGGGGCCGGGCTAGCAGGCAGCCCGCAGGCAGCCCCTGACGCACTTTTGGTGCCGGCACATTCGAGATATACACACCCGCGCTTCCGTATAATATATTTAGTATCACACAGTATCCGCGCCAGATGTTGCCGTCGCGCGGTCCACGCTTTGGACTTCAGGTCGAGCGTTCGTTCATTATTTCACGACTAGCTCATGTTAATTTCGAACGAATGCGGGCTTGAATATTTCGTGCGCGAGCTTTGCTGAACGCGCTCTTTCGAGCGATTTAGGGGCCGCTTTTAGCTACGTCGACTTCGCGCGAATGCATTAAGGGCTGGTGTTAAATTAATGAAATTTCAGCGCATCCTCTACGCCGCCGGCGTCTTCGGGTCGTTTACTCGATAATTTTGTCGGGAAGTTCATGCGATGAACCCCTTCTCTCCGGTCACGCGTAAAAATCTACTCCTCTTGATATGTTTTGTTACTTGAGAAAGTGGAAGTCGCTTAGACAAACACGTGTTCGCGATGAGTCGCCGCAAAAAATCCTGCGCGAAAAGAAAGAGCCTGGTTGAATTAACGTGATATGTTTGGTTAAACGACGTTTGGTTAAACGACGAACTAAATAGAATCTTTGGCTGTTATAATCACGTATTCAACGCTGATTGTAACGCAGATAGACAATATATAACAGATCTGTCAATTGGAGAAATGATTCTTCAATTATTGAGTTTCTCAAATGTAATACAACATCGAATTAAATGGCTAATTTTAAACAAAATAATTATATATTAATATCTTAATTATATTAACAACTTAATTATATTAACATCTTAAGAAACAATTTTCAGTTAAAATGTAATAAAATTTTTGGTAAGAAATGTGAATATAAATTTTTGTAAAACCAAATTTTTGTCTGGTTACTTTAGCCAAAATGCATGTAAAATTTATCTGGTTACTTTAACTAAAATTACAATTCGTTCATTTCTCATTAAATAGCCTGATTAATGTATCCTAAATACGGATTAGTTGAACCAATCCGATGGACCGATATTTAAAAAGATGATATATTATCTAACTAAAAGAAAAAGAAAACATGAAAATTTCCACGAACGTTTTATATGATTTCATTTACCCGTGTATCACTTAATATCACAACGGCTTAATAATATTGACGGTCGGATAATCGATGGTTATGCGCACAGTATGGTACACGGTATCTATCGGTGGAATTATGTCAAGATCGAGTACACGGCTGAGGTTAAATCGGATTTATGGCATCGAGTCGATTGTACGAGCAGTTAATCGGTACATCAATCACGGAAAAAGGAAAGAGCAATTACCCCGCGTTGCGCAAGCTATTAAGCTTTTATCACGATGTTCTTAAGCTACGAATATCCGGGATAGCTACTCGGTACCAGATCAATTAGCGGTAGAGATTAACTCTAATGTATATATACATGTCTGAGAAGAACGCCGGTTCATTCGTAGCGGGATTCAATTGTTATTACTTTGGCGATTCAACGTATATGACTTTTATGTTCACCTTGATTCGTTCCTACAACAATTGCGGAGGGTGTCTGGGACACCCTGTATAAAAAAAATTACATATATATACATACATATATATATATATATATATATATATATATATATATATATATATATATATATATATATATAT
>NW_022639533.1:1093965-1097344 GCF_010583005.1 Odontomachus brunneus
ATATATATATATATATATATATATATATATATATATATATATATCCTTCCCACGTATAGAAAAAGTGAATACTCAATTGGCTCTATGATTGATATGAAAAGTTGCTTGACACGCAAAGAGTATTCAGTTACTTCGTCCGCCACTTACTTGAAAAGCTCATTCAGAAAGGAAGAAAGCTGCCGGCGGAGTTTGATAAACGTTCGACGATCTGTATTTAGATATCGCGCACTAACACGGAATATCGAGCAATAAATCGCGACGCCGTACGGAGGTGAAATATTCGCACAAAACGCGACCGTCTCCTCTATTTACTGCTATCGGATAAACATTCGGGCAAGAATCTGACAGGTCGGACGGTGGATGGCGTCGCGCTTCCGCAGCGAAGTGGCGTACTCGAACTACACTTTATTTATCTTCCGGACTCGTGTATAGCACTCTGTTGGCACGGTGCCCTCGTTGCATCTGCGTTATTGCTCGTTGTCGGGCACAACAGATTTCGTATTGGACACCCTTCGCAATGTATCGACTCCCGCGTCAATCGCAATGAGCGTAGCCGATTTAATGGACCAAGAATGATATATGCAACAGACGCCCGATGCGCTCGAATCGCATCTCGGACCCGCTTAATTGTTGCGGATGTTTCTCGCCCACGAGCTGTCTCCACGCTCGGTCACGCGACAATCAACTTCGAGAACGAACAATCAAGAGACACCCTCCCCTCCCCCCTTTCCCCGATAATCTCCGCGAGCTAGAAGAAGAGAACGTCGTTCCAGACAGATTCGGAAATCACCTGTTTCGGAACCCCCGACAATTCCGAGAGCTATTTCGAGACCTCGTTCTCGCCGAAAGCGCCGACGCGAAAACCTCCGTCGCGTCTTAAACGTTCACACTTAAGTGCATAATATATAGTTGAAAATGCGAATGGCGTGTCTCGTAGATTTCTTGGGAGATTCTCGATTTCACTCGCGTCAGTTTTCCCCGCGAACGCGGAGGCGGTCCTGAAGAAACCCCGCGCGAAGCACTTCGACACAAGTTCCTCCCCGGGCCAAAGTTGAAGTCACTCACCGATTGGCACGTTGACAGCGAAGAGAACGACAAGGGCGCGATGGCAGAGCATTGTGCGCTGCGGTGAGAAAGAGAGAGCCAAGGGAATCGTCCGTCGATGGCGGCAGGCTGCTCCCTTTATCTACTTAACCCCGTCATCTTCTGCGCGGACCTCCGTTTCCGGTGCTCTGACGCATAGCATGCCTGAAACAATCGCGGAGTTCGATCATTTACTCGATCGGGCAGCGTCACGGGGCCGCCGTTGTTCGCCGGAACGACCGCTTTATCGTCCGTTTCCAGCGAGCGAACTTTCGGCTCTCGTCGCCGTTGCTCCCTGCCGCAGCTTTGCATCCATCCCCCTGCGAGAGCGCGGCGGCATCGTCGCGCGCGCGCCGCGTTCTCCGGTCGAGCGTATCGTTTCGCTTCGTGACGTTCATCGATCGTATCGCGACGAACTTTGTTAAGAGCACGCGCGCGCCTCTCCGTTAATTTCCCACCACACCTTCGAATAAGAAATTACTTCGACGTCTGTTTTCGGCGGACTCGCGCGGTTGCTATCGCCGCGTCCTTCTTCAACCAGATTTAATATATAACAGACCAGAGAAAGGCGTATTAAGGACCATTAAATTTTTGTCAAGTGTATTTTTTAATATATATTTGCGGTTTTTACAAATCAACTCAATCAAATATACACGATAAAAACATTGTAGTAAAAATTATAGAAAATTTTGTAATCTTGGACTATACAGAATAATAGCCAAAATTATTCTTTTAAAAAATGTATGCACATTTGATTCTTTGCTACAAAATTAATGTAATCACTTGAATGTCTTTTATACCGTATATATTTGATAGATCGTCCAATTTATCATTGGTATTATTTATTGCATTATTTTCAAAATTATTCCTTCGTGAAAAGATTCCATAAGTATTCAATATAGTAAAATGGATCAAAGTATTGAATTAAAGCCGAAAACATAGAATGTTATTATTGCTTTATCTAAAGAAAAGTTTTCTACACGCGAAATAGCAGCAGCAGCGTTAAATTCGATAGTAAAATTCCTAAGAAAATACCAGGAAGCGGGAAATTTAGAGTGAATGAAGGATAAGGTAAAGAGTCGCTGTACAACTGCAACAGACGACCGAGTTCTCAACGGGATTTCTGTCTGAAAAATCGCAGAGTAAAATGAATTAAAACCTGAGTCGGAAGAGTCATTTGGAGTCGTGTTTAGCAGTCGTGTTTAGCTGTTTCCAAAAGCGCTTGTGTGAATACGCTTGTGTAAATTTATTGGGTGATGATCAATGCCAATATTTCTATAGTACCACTAAATTTCAATAAAGTCAACCTTTTTAAAATATTTTATGAAAATGGATATAACTTTAATGTGAAATTTTACTGCAATTTTTTCTCCGTGCAGTTTATAAAATATTAGAGAATTTTTCTAAATTTTTAACAGTTTGACCTAAAATGTCCTGACATTTTATTGGTCTTTTAATATTCTCAGTATTGCAGAAAGGAAGAGGACTTCACTGGGAGAAAAAATTGTTGACTAAACTAAAATTATAGCTGTTTTTTATCAACTATATTTTTTGTAGTAAAATCGTTATAGTAACATGCATGCAAAGTTGTTATCACTAACATTATAGTAGAAATTAAAAAAAATAGTTTTCTTGACCATAAATTGTAGTAACTATTTTTATATGTGATTTTTCAAATACCAAACATTCTTTTCTCAATGTTAATGTACCTTTCGGGCATAACCAAACGAGTTTAGACAATGTGTATATTTGTTCCTGCTATCTTTGAAGGGCGAGAGGCACGTGTGCGAACGCGTAAGCACACATCTCGCTTTAATATTACGTTAATACACTTTTACGTTCGATGAAGCTCAAATGACGGCGCGCACGCTTCCATTAACTATACCATTACGATACTATTTACGACGAGCGTTTTACACAGTAATAAACGTCGCGATGAATTTAATTACGTCGCTGTTGCAATTTTGACGAGGAACCCGTCAGTTAAAACAAGTTATTTTCGCGAATTTATAAATTATCACACGGACGCCGGGGAGAATTTACGGGGAGAGGCGGGGGCGACGACGGGAGAGAGAGAATGCAAATAGCGCGTTTGTCACGTTTATGTAAGTACGTTGTCACGTATATTCGGCGATAAATTGCTCCTAATGCATTTCCGCTTCAGACGATTTCTGTCGCCGCGGGAGAAATTAATCACCCACGCGCCCGTCGTCCATTATTTTATGACTCGCGCGCGTATGCGCGAGTCGTGCGTATATATATATATATATATATATATATATATATATATATATAT
>NW_022639533.1:1098283-1100027 GCF_010583005.1 Odontomachus brunneus
TATATATATATATATATATATATATATATATATATATATATATGTGTGTGTGTGTGTGTGTGTTTGCGCGACAATATACCGGCGTTACACACTTTTGTAAAGTCGTCGATTTTATGAATCCCGCGATACGCGCCGTAAGTCCCGAGAATTACGCACCACGCCACAGCGATACGGCCGGCGATTCGCTTCCGTTCATTATGCACGTGGCCGTTAAGCGGCGATAAACCGCCAGTAATGTTATTCAGCCTCGTCTCCGAAAATCCGGTCTTTGATCGCCGTAAAATAATCAGAGCGCAGCCGGAACAATCGTCGATCGTCGTGATCATATATTAATAACCGCAGTCAATGGTGAAAATCGTGATTAAACAGAAATGCCGTAGTGGCGTCTCGATACTCTCCACTGGATACATATGAAACTTTAACTAGCGCATACGTTAGTCCGCATTATAAAAAGAGAATGTCGCGCGATTCAATGAAATTATCGCGATTTTCGCCGACCGAAATCTATGCGATTTGCCAGCGCTCACTGGATAATTACGTTAACTTTTGTTTAGTAACTAAAGAAAGTGAAGTTACTCCCAATTAAGATGTTTTTGCTGCAGACGAAAGATGCGCAAAATTGGAACCTGCTTCTCGAGCGAGAATACAATAAAAAATGTTACAGGAAAACCATTTCATCGATTAACAAACCTGCTGATTATACGATAAGCCTTAACAATATCATTTTTCATGCATGCTTCTTAACTGACAGATTTTAATACTAATGAGAATCATAGCGCGAGAAATTCTTAGTATATATGTCCTTCATCTTTTACGTGACGTCTTTCATAACTATCAAATGATGTATGTCCTTTTATCCATTCTTGCAGTGGTATTAATTCATCAAGTGCTGAATTGTCATATCAATTTTGAAATTTGTATTATTAGCATCAGAATAACCTGATGTGTTCTCATCGCAATGAAATCCTGCACATACCTCATTTGTCTTGTTTTTCTCACTTTTATTCCTCACTTTAGTAGTCACTTCTGTCACGGGGTTCAATATTGCCCATACACATGCCCTGTTTCCTCCAATTTCCCTTTCTTTATCCTGTTCTTTTGTCCTGTGCGTTCATTCATTGCTCACACAATTTTAAGCTCTTTTTTAACAATATAAATAAATATATTTTAGATTTATTCACGATAGATATTATCATATGTGCACGTTGTAAAGTTGAATTAGTATTACTGATACTGCGTCTTAGGAAGAATACGATCCATATATTGCAGTGAACTGCCTCAACCACTGGACAAACTTCCATCAAGTCCTAGTTGAGTTCTCGCACAGTATTTTTGCAAGAACAAAGAATGCGTTAATATCAGACAATAACTGGGGGGATGTCTACGCAAAGTGCATATATTTCTGCCAGGAGTAATCCCGCCGCGATTATTCGACGCTTCGATAAGCTGTATCGGCCGGCGTAATAAAATTCACACGTTGCGGAGCATCGCAGGGCTGCACGGCTATGAAAGTGTGAGCAACTTTGTGCTTCGCCCTTGTGCTTCGCGTGCGCGCACGCGTATACACACACACACAAGTCAATGTATGTATAGATAAAACCCCCCCTTGTTCTCCTCGTCGACAAATTTCATTAATCGCAGCTCGACTAGCTTCTCCACGCGTATGAATATCTCGCCGTACTCTGTCTCTTTCTCTCTCTCTCTCTCTCTCTCTCTCTCTCTCTCTCTCTCTCTCTCTCTCTCT
>NW_022639533.1:1100381-1138293 GCF_010583005.1 Odontomachus brunneus
CTCTCTCTCTCTCTCTCTCTCTCTCTCTCTCTCTCTCTCTCTCTCTCTCTCTCTCTCTCTCTCTCTCTCTCTTTCTCTCTCTCTTTCATGCGCGCGTTCGCGTTTCATAACCGTCTACTTGCCGTTCATCATCGCCCGTTTAATGCCGCGCATTAATCGAACTAAAACACACCGGCGCCGCTCCATCGCGTTCCGTTTGTTTCCGTTTCATCAGCGAGCGAAGAATAATACGTTAACAATGAACGAGCGGGCAACTTGATTATCGGCGCTTGCAAGTTTAAAGCAAGCACAGGATCCGGGAAAAGGACGCGTGGTTTCGTCACTACATATCGACAATGACGACGACGACGACGACGACGACGACGTCGTTGACAGAGGGAGAAGAGGGAACGCGAAATACGAAGCTTCGCGAGGCCGTTCGCGGTTCGTTATCGGCCACGCGAAGCCAATCTATACCGCGGCTACGGCAATGGCCACCGAGGCGCGACGAATCGTTGGCTCTCTCCCGCGCAAAAAGTGGCCGATGGGGTTCACGCTAATTTGCATTCGCGCGTATATACGCACGACATATGCGCGTTATCTCTCGACAGTGCCGAACCAGCAAAACGCTCCAGCACGCTAATAACACGCCGTAGCTTCCAGCGTGAATGTCGATGGGCTGATGTATCGTTCCCGGAAATGAAAGAGTAAGAAGGAGTATCAAATGTCTGCTTTTCCTCTTTTGTTCCGAAGAGTTTAGAGACTCTTCCTCGTACAGAAAAGTGATGGATAAAGTGTTATTGGACATTATTTTCTACCAGAGTTTGGTCTTGCGTGTTCTCTCGTCTGGAGAGAAGATGAGAGCAGACTCGCCGATGGTTCGCGACGAATTACCGCGGAAGAATTTTTAGGCTCACACTGCGCGAGGTCGCTCGTCGCGGAAGCAAAATAAGGAGGTTCCTTTGCGATCATTCATTTTTGTCATTTTGATCCTTAATTAAGTATCTCTCTCGCGTCGCAACGCAATTAATTCCTTTTGTCGCTGATCCTTTCGCGACTGCGAGTATAAGACGCGCTCTCAAAGAGTGACATCTCGTCGATGCAAGCTCTTGGAAGTGACATTTTTATGCGCGAAGGAAACTGATTGGTTAAGACGGTTAAGGCAACGATTAAGTCGTTCAGTATTCGCTTGTTTCATATGTAATGTGATTAATTTCGCTGGTTTCTTCGCGAATGTAAATATAAGACACTTTTTTCAAGAGTGCAGGATTATGACTGTCCACGTAAGTTTGTCGAAAAATATGCGTAAAGAAATAAAAAAGAACAATTAAAACACTCTTAGATCGTTCAGTATTGCCGCTTTCGTACGTAATATGATTGATTTCGCTTTCCGTTGGTTTTCTCGTGACCATAAATGTGGGACACACTTTTAGTCCTTCAGTGCTAGTGTTAAAATAAAATAACATTGAACACGAAATGAAAACAAAATTGATTAAGCAACAATTCTCGTTGTCTATGCGTAAAATAGAATATCTGTCTGTTCTCTATGAATCCTTTGATTTAAGACCAAATTTCTCTTAAATCCTTTGATTTAAGACCAAATTTTATGTAGTTACTTTCTAAGATCTTGCGGAAGTCAAGGGATATTCCATCGATGTGAATTCATTAGAACGACAGAAATATGAGCGAGAAAAAAGTATATGAGAAGCTTTTAGATCGTTAATTGCACATCTCTCCTTTTCGCACGCAATGCGATACGATTAATTCCACTTTCCGCTGATCCTTTCGCGCGCAAGACGCGCCTTCTCAAGGAAAGCGAGGGGGATATCGTGCCGATAAACGGCCATACCGGCGCGCACACACAGGGATGTTACGTGCATAGATTGCAGGATAAGCAAAGGGCGGTTAGATAAGGCTGGCGTGCGAGATAATGCGGCCGCGATAATTATTTTTCAGGTACGACTGTTGGTAAATCTTATTTCCTTTTCGTGATTAATTGGCGGGCCTGGACGGGTGTGATAATGAACGCACGAGATAGATACTGCGGGCGGGAATGCGCGAGGGAGGATGAAAAACAGTTCCTTCGGAATAAATGTCGGCCGAGCCATCTTGATGCGCGTGAATGACGAGCGCGCTGATATACATGCAGATCGTTAGTGAGAAATTCTAATTATGAATTTTACTTTTACGCGTCGCATAATTTTGCCCTTATCTATGGAAAAGAGGGGAGTTATCGATTAAACGAGTTACGAGGGAACGCAAGTGTCAGAATATCGACCTGCGGCTATCCGATGCAAGGCGCTTTTCGGAACGTAACGCCGCGGGCATCCCGATTCTCTGTCCCCCTTTCCACAAACAGTCAGATACATGTTGTCACCCGACGCGCTAATTACACGCACAGAGTGTCTGACGATAACATGTAAAACTCTCGTATAGATCAGATCAAATCGAACAAAAAATTCCTCCACTGTTGCGAACAACTACGTAGATTTTCGAGTTATCAATTGAAGAAAATTGGCGAGCGCGATCATTCGTTAATCTCCTTTAATTGATAACAGAAAATTTATGTGATTATTTGCAAAATAGCAGAGGAATTTTTGGTTTAGTTTGATATAATCCACATGCATATGAGAGTTTTATGTGTATCGTCAGATACACTTTGTATATATATAACATACAGAGTATTCCAGAATATTTGAAATTCTCATGGAGGCATAGTACGGATTAAGGTAAACATAAAAGTCCTATATCATTTTGCGATATTCGTAATAATTGTCGAGACATTAATTAAAGAAGATTTGTGAATAATTACGCGAGAGATATGGTGGAGATGAACTGCAGTGGCGACATCTGCCGTGTGTTTATATATTAAGTCAAACTGGACTAAAAAGTACTTCTTCCTAATAACTATAGATTTTTAGTTATTAATTAGATAACGTTATTGATATTAGTTATTGATATTGATACGTTATTAAGATATTACCGCAAGTGATCATCCACTAATCTTCTTTAATTAATAATTAATAATCTACAAAGTTGTTAGGAAAATGGTAGAGAAATTATTCTGTTTGACCTAATGTACAAGTATACGATATCTCACGATATTATCTCGCGTGACTATTCACAAATCTTTAATTAGTATCTTGATAATTATTCTCGATTAGTAATATCTCGTGAATATCACAAAACAGTATAGGAGGTTCTTATGTCCATCTTAATCCGTACTATACCTCCACGAGAGCTTCGAGGGTTGTTCCGGGACACCCTGTATACGTAACAATACTTTATCCGCAAAAACGTTATTCCTTTGTCGTCGCGAACTTGTTCCAAAAAACATTAAACGAACTCCAGAGCGACAGGCACGCGATGCATCCAGCGAAAATGTGAACGAGAAAATGATTAAATTCGAAGCCGCCATTTTACTTGGATGGCCCCCGGGCCCACGAAGTTCGGCTTGGCTCGTGCGGAAGAGAAGCATCGATAAAGGCCACCTACGTGGCTACGGAATATGTAAGACACGCGCGTACATACGGGACCGTCTCGTATAGGACGTGTATAGGTCGGCGCTCCGCGAATTCGTGAATATTCAGCGACGGCGGCGCCGTCGACCTTCCCCGAGAGGGGGTTTACTGTCCTCGGCCTCGCTTTTACGAGTTTGTCAAGATGAAACGACTTCGCGCCGAATCGGCGTGTGCACCCCGTCCTGTTCGTACAGTCGTGTCATCGCACCCTTATGTTGCGTCGCACACGGGAACGCTTTCCTTCTCGACCGAGTATCAAAGAGAAGCAGCCATCACCGGACGGGAATAAGAGAGACCGGGGGGACCAGCCGACGACGCGGCCGAAGATTTGCATCGGGGACGAGTTGTAAGCGCGGCAGACACTAGGACGGAGATGTGGGTTGAGATAGGTTGGTAATAACAGTTCGCACAGACGGATGCACTCATCGGCCGTACTGAGCGTCCTCTCTCTTTCTCTCTTTCTTCGTGTGCACTGAACTCCAATGAAGCCATAACGTTCACCAGGTCAAAACTTCCTGGTCTTTCTAATCGTTCCTATCGCGTCAGGATATAATATATGATATCGTATGACATAATATGATATGAGATGTGATATGTCATGAGATATGGCATGATATATGTTAAGCTGTCAAAATGACAGATTAGCCAAATAATCAGGTCACAATCTGCATGTGAAAGAGTGGTTAATCGATGCACAACTCATACTCGTTTTCGACGCGAATCATATCTTTTTGTTGTTTAAATGATAATAGTAGCGAGATACATGAGATTATTATCAGCAATACAGAATTTAAAAATTTATAACAGATTATATACATTTTTTTTACTTACAATATTGACAGCATTCAAGAAAATATGATTTTCAGACTTTTCTGAAATATCGCTTTCCCTTCAGTTGTTCATATTGTATTGCTACTTTTTAACTGAAGATTACTCGATCATTAATATTTATTCAAAGACAAAAAAGTCACTTCTTTTTGCAAGATGAATAAGGTATTTTGTTTCCGACCTATTTCTTAACTTCTTTTTAAAATTTTAAAAATCTTCAAAAAAGGTTGATATAATATTAAAATTACTATAAATAAACAAAATCTATAAAGAGTATGTTATAAGAAACATTTGGTATTAAAATTTTGTCGAAAATTAATTTCAACTCTATTCAATTTATCTAGCTTTCAATTTATCTTCCAAAAAACCAAATGGCGTACTCCCTAATAGTTCCTCTATATATATCTCTATATATATCTCTATATATATCTCATATGAATCAAACATGACCAACTATGATGCGAACAATTAGAAGGACTAGTGAATTTTGGCTTAGTTAGAATATTAAAGTTTCAATTAAACTTAGAGTATCGTGTAATTTAGCCGATGCATTCGTGAAAACATGGCTATTAGCTCAAAGTGCATCCGTTCACATACATTTCATTGATACATCCACATACACACACCCACACGTCCCGTTGAAATTTGGATCACGCAGATTTCAATTTCGCTCGCGGGCGATCGATGTTCGCGCAAGATTGACAACGACGTTTATATTAAACAGAAAGTTGGCCGGAACCCAAAATGATACCGCTCCCGGCGCCCGCCGCGTCCCCTGTCGGTGTTATTTCGCGGTTATAAGTCAGACAGCGCATCCCCGGGGTCATCGAATATTCGCCGAAGATACTCGCAACTACCAAACTTGTGTATCGCGCCGTCCACATCAAATATTTCCTCGTCTCTCCATTTGTGTTATTTCTCACGTCCGTCCCGCGGTGACGCGGCTATCGTGCAAATTCAGCGTGTCCGAACTTCCGTTCCGGCGCGGGGCCGCGTAATAACCGCGAGCTTATGAGCCGCGCCTCGACCTCTTGCACGTGGAGACGACGAGAGTGTCATCTCCTCCCGTCTTAGTTTTCGCGTATTATTTATAGAAAACTCTGTCGCGCGTTAGAGAGGTCACGAGACGACGCGGGATCGATACCGATAGTTCGCTATTATACCTGAATTAATGAACGCTCGAAATAATGCCGCATTGATTTGACGAAATTCGATTCGTCTCGATTCAGTCGGACTTAATTTTAAACGTCCTTAGAGCGCAATTTTTCGTCGCGAGAACCCATGTTCGGCTCTGCATTCGTCGGGCAGTAGTGGGTGGTACAGAGTGGTTGGCTAAAATAAACTTGAT
Source organism: Odontomachus brunneus (assembly GCF_010583005.1). Taxonomy (NCBI): domain Eukaryota; kingdom Metazoa; phylum Arthropoda; class Insecta; order Hymenoptera; family Formicidae; genus Odontomachus; species Odontomachus brunneus. The sequence continues at coordinate 1,106,058 of NW_022639533.1, forward strand.
AAATGACTTCTTTCGAAAGCCGGCAGGGAGCAGGGAGGGAGAGGAGGGGCAGCTGAGGAAGAAGGAGTAACTCCTGAAAGGCTTAATCGTGGAATTAATGAACACCGGCGACTTGCTCGCTACCGTGTCGCCTTATCGTAGATCATTATCGTTAGCCATGAAACGTCGTGCACCGCAACGTGGCCGAGCCGTCTCCGACGAGCGGAGCCGATAATTGCTAAAAAATGACAGGGAACTCGGTGCTCTTAACGGCTGTCATCTATCCTCATTAGGATCAAAAATACTGCTCTTCTCCCGCTCTCGCGGTCGTAGGTGAGTCCGTCGGCGGGATTTCGTCCTCCGACGTGGGGATTACTTGTCCGCCGATCGGCTCTCTCGGTCAGCCGTCATCGGTTCCGATCGGGTCGGGAAAGCGTTTTTAAGCGAGCCTCATTTGGCGGGCGTACCTCACACGGATGTCTGTGGTAGACAAAATGGATTATAGCTCTCTTCCCTTCGCCGGCCTGTTCTCGCCCTTCCCGATTGGAGAACACGCGAGAGGGTGAGAGGCTGTTGCCTCTGTCGTCGTCGTCGTCGTCGTCGTCATCGTTGTCGTTGCACGGCGCGTGAAGAAGAAGCGTCGGCAGAAGGGCGGAGACGTGAAAAGAGGAAGTCCGAGAGGATGCCAGAGGAAGAGCAGCTGTCGATACCGTGACGTGACGAGTGACAGACTTTTTTTCCTCGGCTACTCCATTAACATCTCATTATGAACACTTCGGCGGTCTCGCCCTAGCGAAATATCTTAAGTCGAGTTCGAACTTCCATTAAAATATCTGCCGAGCTCGGCGAGCCTTCGCCGATCGCGCTCGGCGGCCGGAAGCGTTTACCACGACGACGACGACGACGACGACGACGACCAGCCGCACCGAAAGCGCCGTTGGCAGCTTTTTGCCTCTCGCCCTTTTCGCGCCAGCTTTTCTTTGTCGTGCAATCGGTGGTACGCCGCGGAAAAAAGAAATTGGATAGAACGCACGCGACGTTTTCTTGCCGAGTTGGGCTGCGCGATGTAGACCGGGACAAGATGTTACATTTTTTAGAATTACGAAATCACAACTTCTCGGACGACTAGTCGTTGCGATTGACTGTGCAAACATGATGGAGACCTTCCTCTGTGTTTATGCCTGCAACGATTTTGTAAACGTGTATTTTGTTCTGTACTAACCGAAATACGAACGTGTTGCAACGTGGTCATTTTGCCCTGGTATCTGATTAAGTTGGCTATCACTCCGGAGTAAGAAAGCCACATATAAATATGTATCCTGACTTCCAGGGTCTCCGCGAGAGATCTCCACAGGCCTTAAATAATGGCCAACTGTACCTTTATACGTTCGATTTTAATTATTTTATGAATAATGAAATTATGAATTATAAAATTATTATATGAATGAACATTGCTTTTCCTTGCCCCAAAATGTAACTTCTTATGAAATAATTATAATGTGTTCGAGAAATACTGCTCTTCGATATTTCGAAGGAAATCTCTCTTGTATGTGCAATAAGTTAAGTAGTGTTTGACAGTTTGATTGCCTGATATCATTATAGTAGACATGGTAGATTAATTTTTGAAGGAGTCAAAATTATCTAACTCTCGAGTTATCATTTTAAAGAAATAGCACAGGCGATTCATATAAATAACTTATTCCGTCTCATATTTCTATAAATGTCTCATATTTGAACAAGATCAGATGAGGTATTTCCTTTGGTCTGTGCAGCATTTGACATTTAATATTTCGCGAAGAGAACGAACCTTTCTCATGTGCAACGTTATTCTTTTGAATTAAGTGGTCTTTGACATTTTGATTGGCTGACATTATTATAATGGGCACGTGAGTTAATTTTTCAAGTACTTAAAATTCTTTAACTTTTATCTTCTTAAGGGAAGAGAGCAAGGCGATATTGACAAGAATAATGAAACTCGTTTCGTTTCAAATTTCCACATATTTTTCTCATCGCATTTTTCCATATTTGAATGAGATTAGGTAACGTATTACCTCTAGTCTACGTTCTTTGACGTTTAGTATTTCGCGAAGAGGACGAACCTTTCCCATACGCGTGACGTGACACTTTTAAATTAAATAGTCTTTGACCTTTGGGTTGCTGAACTCCATTATAATAGACATGGTTGGTTAATTTCGAAAGGGCTAAAAACTCTTTAACACTCGAATTACTTTTCCAAGGAAATAAAACGAGATAATTGATAAGACTAAAAGGAGCTCGCGCTTTGTTCAAAATCATTATATATTTTTTCAATTTTTTTTATGTTGGAACAAAATTACGTAGCATTATCTTTGATCTGTGTAGCGTACTTTTTAGAAAAATCTCGCGTATAATCGCGTGAGAGGTAATTGGCAAAAAAGTATTCAAATTTACGTCGAAAAACCACGACAGATGAAATTCAGCCGCGTTGATCGTCAACATCGCCATACACAAAGGGAATGCATTAATATCGCGCGTGTTGTTACGCGATATCGCATTACCAAAAATCACATGCGTATAATATCGCTATTTTGACGCGCGACCGTAATTATATAGTTTATCGTATTATATTGCGCCACCTGTGCCAACAGGCGAAACGCGGTGTGACAAGCGGCTACGTGCGATACGTTTACACCCGATTATCGATACCGAATACCAATCATCCCAGTCGTCCGACACACGTGCGCGAGTCTGCGCATCGGAATGCCTTTTCACGCTATTATCATAACTAGCGGCGAGGCGAAAGGTCGTGGCTTCCAGCCAAACTGCGGGCGCTATTAAATTAGGAGATGCCACAAAGCATGTCCCTTGAATGCTAATGGAGTTAGCTAACTCGGTCCCTCGAATGCTACTTAATCGCTTCCTACAATTTCCGCCTCGTCCGCGCATATTTACGGTAAGCGAGATGCACGATCGGCCGCCGCTGCGAATTCGTAGGAGCATGAGCTCGAGGAATCTCCTCATCGAGCGCGACTAAACATAGCGTGCCTTCGACAAAATCGAAGGAAAATGCAGTCCTATTTTTAAAGGCTTCTTGTCCACATCTCTCATATATCTCGTCACAGTCTTGCCGAATTTGTGACGTCAGAAGCGAGGTTATACTGACGAATGTTGCGTGCCATTTCTGAATAAAGATAAATGTGGACGAAAGGGCATTGAGACTATTTAAGCATACTTGTAAAATTGTTGGAAAGGTATCCTTTTGCCCTGACAATTAATAAATAATCGTATAATAAATGGTGAAATGAGGTATGTAGACAAAACAGACTCATTTCATCATTTCACGTGTCTCACCATTTATTATACAACTATTTATTCATCATCAGGGGAAAGCGATACCTTTCGGGCAATTTTAGAAGCGTGCTCAAGTAATCTCAAATGCTCTTTCATCTATATTTATTTTTATTCAGAAATAGCAATTTTCGTCATTTCTCACTTCTAATATCACAAATCTAACATGACTAAAGGATACAAGGAACTTAAGAGCAAGCTGAAGTGTACACGCAGTCTCACGATTATTTCCAAAGCCGATTGGAGCAGCGATGATATCGTCAATATTTCATTCTCGGGCTAAAAATTCCAGAAAGTTTATCGATTCTTATCGAACGCGAGAGACATGGGCACGCTTTGCGACGAGCCGAATGCCGGAGCCGATAAGCCGCGATCGCGCGGATCACTATCAGCCCCTGGTTGTGTGACGTCGTCGCTAAGCACAACGTAATTCGCCTTTTGTGCGAGGGCGCTTTAATATATCGCACTTCGCGACGCGGCCTCGCTGAGGGTGGGAAGTACAATAACGTACACTCTCCGCGGGAAAGTCCGCAAATGAATTCAGCGGAATTTTGCTGTCGGAAATTTTATGACCGAAATTAGCATATTTATTTTGCGCAGAACCGGTTGGAGAATCGCGTTGCGAGAGGAAGAGCACTGCGCGAGAGCTAGGCGAGGCGCGCCCCCGCCGTAATATTTTTTAATTGTCTTTACGAGGATTGCGTTTCGCGTTTTGTTTCGCTCTTTGTTAAGCGGCCGAAGGACGGCGTGGCGGCTCCCGCCACGCGGCAAGATGAAATCTCACAATTATGCAACGCATACGATTGCACTGATTGTGATCTTATGAAAACCCGAAACAAAGATGTGGAGTGCGCTCACGACATGTAACATATCACGTGTGTGCGGTCAACGTGGCGGATCTTTTAGGTCCGTATTAACTCTTCTGTAGCAAATGCGTTTTTTATCTTATTCTAAGCGCCTGGTCTACCACTGTAGATGTATATTCTGTCAAGATGTATTTTCTTTTTTTCGAAAATGTGTTATGAACAGTGGACGACATATATTACAAAAACCGATGCATTTTTGACTAGTGATAGCCTTCAAATTACATCTATGTTTGATCGGTCGCAAATCGGCTGGCACACTTTTCATCGAATGAAATGGCAACACGCTTCAAGTTGTCGGAATTGAAAGCCACTGTGCTGACGTGTATGCGAAATCGATTATGACAGGAGACGAAGTGACAGTGTAGTAAAATGTGACGTTTGTAAAATTTGGAAGGAGGAATTTATTTTAAATTAAGAGAACTTTGTGTTCTGAGAAGTTATATTTATAACCGATTACACGTCAGCAGTGGCTTTCAATTCTAACAACTTGAAGCGTGTTGCCACTTTATTCGATGAAAAGTGTGCTAGCCGATTTGCAGAAAAATTTTGAAGAACATTGCTGTACCTTCGCATCTGAATTCAGAAGCTTAAGAATATCGGAAAAGTTTGCAGAAAGATTGCTATACATACGTAGTCAGGTTTTCCGCTGAGTATAGTAAAATAAAGCAACACACATTTACGTGAGTTCTGTACAAGAAATACAAAAAGGATTGTATAAGTGACGATCGTCTCTGCATTATTGACATTTTTCGAGTTGGTTATCGACTTCAACATCCCCTCAATAGTTGATGTATGAAACTAGTCTCACGGGAGATCTATTCAGATGTGTGAACTTTGAGTGAGATCTGAGGTCTTCGAATTGAATTATTCGATATACGCGACGTTGCATTTACAATCGCGATTCAACTGGAAAACTTATATCTAACACTGGACCTAAATCCAAAGATCCTACTTGAGGCAAGTTTCAGGTAACGATCATTGATGCAGCTTAGATGTTTCAACAACTTTTCGCGACAAGACTCGCTCCTTCTCGGGTTCGCCACACATCCCGGACTCGCGAGCTTTACAGCAGGGAGAAATAAGGGGGAGCGTTTTGCCCCGCTTGAAACGACGAGAATAATAACGGCGTGCTGGTAATTCAGACGGGCGAGAATAAAAGACGACGAGCACGGGGCGAGTGCGCGCGCGTCTCGCGAGCGCGCGTATCAGTGCTGTCTTATGGGAGCGAGTCATCGCGCTCAGGTCGCTCATTGCAGAGACCGGGGGAGAAGGGGTGAGCATGAAGACCTGCCAGAAGCGGAACGGTATCTCGAATGTCGGACTATCAATAATAAAACTGAGTTTACTGCTGGGGGAAATGGCGCGCCGTCGAATATTGAGAAAGTAGCGAGAAACACCTGCGCAAATTGAATGCGTTAGGCCAGGTGGTATAACTAGACTCTTACATTGTGTAACACGTTGCCCTGCGCGACCTGGCGCAGCGCTGCAGCAGCCGTGCACTAAAGCATAAACATCACTCTCTCGCGCGCGCGCGCGTCCGCACTCTTTTCTCTACTCCCTCGACGATATCGCGCTCGCGACTTCTCACCGCGGTGTCTCGAAAACCGCAGAATTATCGTTACATTTTTCATGCCCGCGGCTTCGACGAATTTGACATCCCCTCTCGGCACGACATGAATTTTTAATTCGCCCGCCCGTAAAATCGCCCGAGTGCTCGTGCGGCTTTTAGGATTAATACGCCGAATGCCGCACGGATTTCGATCGCGCCCGCCAAAATTCTAACTGAATATTGCACGCAACGCGCGATATGACGCGCGTTACTCCAAATACGCTCGGTCGCACTTTACACGTCTGTGTACAATCATTACGGCATTTGACGCATTAATGGTCGAGAGTTTCATTCAGGGATAGAAGGGAGGGTAGATGGAACAGAGAAAGAGAGGAAGAAAGAGAGAAAGAGGGAGAAAAAGGGATAAAGAGAGAGAGGCTTTCGATATCTATTGTTAAGGGTGAGTTTCGTTTTTCCATTGACGGCGCTTCTCGCGGACGATTTCTCGCGGCGATGGCCGACGGCGCGAGGGATCCCCCGGATCCATTTGTGCCGGTCGAAGGAGGCATGCCCGTGCGACTCCACTCGATCTTCGTGCCTGACGTGCAAATGCCGGGGTTAATGCGACGCGCTCCATTAAAGTCGAGTCCCTACACCCCGGAACATTGCTAATTACACGTGGCGCGCATAGTCCACGCCCGGCAGTTAGCTTCCCTCCCGTTCTTCGCCTCCGTCGTCGTCGTTCTCCATCTCCTCTTTCTCTTTCTCCTCCTCCTCGTTCCCTCCTCGCCCTTATTGCGAAACTGCGCACGCGACGCGACGTACTGCCTCGCGGCTCGGATTCTAATATTAATAAATTTGCAGCTCGCTAATGCGTGCCGTCGCGTTCGCCGTCGCGTGTCTTCATTAAGCGGCAACGCCCGCCGTCTCTTCGCGGTCTTAATCCTTTCGAGACGATCTTCTTTCACGACGCGGTATTCAAGGGAAACGCCGCCCTTCCAGCTGGGAGATATTGAGCCTAGCATATACCGAGGACTCCGTCCTTAAGCGACCGGTGTTATTAACGCGTCGTGACGTGTAAAATTCGCGAGAGCGATCTCGCGCAGCCGCGCCGTCATCGTCGCTCTGATCGCTTCTAAGAATGCTCTTAGATCGCGTTTCTCGATCGACCCTTTCCTATCCCGCCGGTCTTGTCCTTCGTCCCTTATCAGCGGTGTAACCGCAAGCATCTTACGAGTGATTTTCCTACGTTGCGCCGAGCAAACCAAAGGACCGCCGACGGGTCGAGACGCAGTATCGGAGACCTTGGTATCAAGGACCCGGCACGCTCTCCTCTCGGCGAATGGATAATTGGGAATTCCATTTAGACGATACGTAACTGCCGCGTCGTCCGTGAGAGCGCATTAGCGATCGGGCTGATTGCACTTTTGCCGCGACGCGCTGCATATAAGCGAGCCGTCGTTAAGGAACTCGGCAGTATCCCGCGAAGGAGTCACAATCCAATTGGCTGCCGCTTAAAGCCGGATGCCTTGTAATTGTCTTTAAAACGGCCTTCTCGCAAGCCTCTCTGTGCGCGAGATACTTGACATTGTTAAGCCGGACTGCGACACACTACTTTCCGGAACGGTGTAAATCGCCGTGCCTCGTGTGGTTTCGTTCTTGGTGCGCGGATTAGTTTCAAACGATAACTCCATTCTCATTCCGACTACAACACTGACATTCCGACTGAAAAACTGATATTCTTGTTCTCAGAAAAATTCTCTCAAATTCCTTTTGAAAGGAAATTCTTTCCTTGTGTAGAAAATTCCCTCTCAAAATAAGAGAAATATAAATCTTATGTCTAGAATATTTTACATTTGGTGTCTATTTCAGAGAATTTTTCTAAGAACAAGAATATTAATTTTTAAATGAATTTATCCTCACACGGGAAGAATTTTACAGCAGAAATTATTACAGTAACCGAGAAATATATCGATATTCTGCAGTAATTTCGACTATACTTCACTTTATTTGCACTATTTATCGTGACTAGAAATTTTGTTCAGCTACGTCTAATATTGTACAAGGACTTAACTAGATAAATGTAAGATAATCCTAAATATGGTATATTTCTGATAAGCCTGACTAAGAAATTTATCTCCTAGTAAGATTAATCCCAATTAGTTATGAGGTTTGTACAATGTCATCGGGTTCTAGTAAACCAGATAACGCGACGTGGTAGTCAGAACCTTATTAAGATCATCAGATCCTAGTCAGATCAAAAATACCTTTTATAGATCACACTTATTATATATAGAGTACAAAGAGTAGGGCATTATACATTAGCCACAAATACACTCTACTAAATCCTATGATATGCTGTAATTGGAAAAATAAATTAAGTCTCGAAAAAGATATAATATTATAAGATAATACACTAAGTTAGTACTTTATTTAACATCCCTAATAGACCTATATGGATCTAAGCATGATAATCTTAAAAAAGTCTTTCTTATCCAATTTTCATTAAACTTTTATCAGATGTGCCATACTTAGGATTACTTTACATTCACCGAGTTAGCTCCTTATACAATATCCAGCGTACCTGATCAAAATATCCAGTAGAGCGTTTTTCTAACAAAAAACATCCTTATTCTCTTATTCTCTTAACGAGATCTTATATTCTATTAGTATAATTTTATATATTTCCCATCTTTAATATCATTTCACGTTGTCATTCTACTGTCATTTCGTATTATTACTTTATTATAATTTTATATTATCATTTTGTCGTCCAACTTTAATAACTCTCGAAATTCATTCTCCGCCATTAAAATCTATCTCGCCGACCTCAACTACCTTGACGCTCGAGGAATTGACAGGCTAATAAATCGCGACGTGAAGCCCGAGCACGAAAGGATCTCGTTTGCGTTTCGCGACGAACGCAAACACAAATCCGCGCCCCTTCAAACAAGACGGTGAGTTCTCGCGCCGTTCTGACGAAAGCGTAATGAGCCGCTCAAGGTTGCCGACCATTATTTTTGCATGTCCGAATTGTCATTGGAAGACAGACGCGCCAACACCATGACACGCTTGGTTCCGGTCCCGGTCTACAGCTAGACGATCGAACACACCGAAGGAGAGTCGCCGTCGGTCGTCGCGATCCTTCGACATCTTCTCGCCGCGCGCAAACTTAGTTTACCCCGAATGGTTATTTATCCCCACCACAGACTGTTCTCTCACCCTTTTCTCTTCTCTCTCTCTCTCTCTCTCTTTCTCGTCTTAGCGAAGATGTGGGGCGTTTGTAAGGAGGACGAAGGGAGCAGTCGGCTATACAAGAAGAACGGTCTTGAGGGCTGGCGGGAACGAAAAGCGAGCGAGACGGGGGAAAGAGAGCTTTGTTCCCGTGACGTCATGATGGAACGTGTCCCGTAACTTCTGCTCAGGAAATTGGAGAAGTATTGTGATGCAGGACGTAGCCTGTCGGGGCCGGGAAAACCGAGGAACCTTCAAACTCCTCTTCGAGCCGGCTCGTATCCTACGACGGAAAATCGTACCGAGATATCTCGCGGAGGACAGAGAGCCGCATACATTGGTGGATGCTTTGTAGTAGTGAATATACGGCTTCTTGCCTGGTATTCCTTCCTTCCTTCCTTAATAACGGTATAAGCGTGGTGTAACTGAATTTTTGCAACTGGAAAGCATCAATCTTTCTTTCAACGTAAGGCATATCGAGACAAGATGGGGTACACTTTTTAGAATCTCGAAGTTACAACTTTCCGAACAATTGCTATTATTGACTGTACACTCGTGGTCGGAAAGGTTGTTTGGCTTTTTATTGCAAATTTATGAACCTATCTTTCTTGTTCAATGGGAGGATTTATTTTCCAATAAAAAAGCTCTCTTATTGGACAAAACAAATAAATTCCGAAACTTACGAAAAAACCAGACAACCTTTCCGACCACGAGTATGTATACATGATAGAAACAATCTTCTTTTATGTTGTTATGCCAATAACACAATCTTGTAAACCGTATATTTTATTCTGGAATAATTGAAATACGAACTTGTTGCAATCATCTTACCCTGATACTGGCTCAAGTTGCCTAGCAACCAAGAATAGTGTAGGATTCACAATGTGTTGGCATCCGACGTATTACGTCCGATGTCCAATAGCAGAATTAGTTTTCTGGAGACTGGAGCTTTTTAACGAGCAGTTACATAATATTTCAAATTATATATCGTATAAATTTCAATGAGTTCTTAATAAACATTTATTTTGCCTCACAACTATCTTAGTTTTATTCATTCACGATAGAGAATATTAACACGGAATGTCGAGAAATGCTCGAAAATGTACTTGGCAGTTTCTAAATCAGTTTTTTCTGCTTTTCAATCGCAATATCGTCCCGATTTTAATGAAGCACAGAGAGAGGTGTCTACGTTTTAAGAGCGACATCTTGCAATTACTTTTCTCTCACGATAAATATGTGAACGAAGCAGATGACCAACATGAATCTTGCATGCCAACTAGACGTAGGTGTCCCTACGCCGGGCTCTCTTCGACACAACGCAATGTCGAACGCGTTTCTCGTCCCTCTCCAAGCGAGATCGAATCGCGGAAAACGCGGAAGTCACAATTGAAATAATCGATGGAACGTGTTCGAGATCAATTCACGGGGGAAAAAAGTGGAAACGAAAAACTAATTAAATTCACATCGAGCGCGTTTCGGCCGACGTGTTTTCGCGCATTCGCACCGGATCGTTTAATACGCGCGCGGCAACAGGCCTCAATGCTGCTCGAGCATTAATCGTCACGTTAAATGAATTATTCTAATGAACGACGTTGATAATTTATCAGAAAATTGTCCCAATTAGGTGACAGCTGGCGTTTGCCGTGTATTTCAGTAGTCGGCTATCGAGCCGCGCGAGCGTGCTCGCGTGTCATCGTCGTATTCCGGCGTCGTGCCGCATTTGCACCGATTGGCAATCCATTGAAAGTCAAACTAACCCGTCCACGACATTTGGATTCTAAGGAGGAGGCGTTGCACTTGATAATTCGAAACTTCTCTGGCTGCTCCGCGATCTTCGACCCCTCGTCTCGTCCTCTCTCCCCCCACCCACCATCCCTACCCGTTCATCTTTCCCTCCCTTCACGGTGCCTCTTTTCCTTAGACGACAGGGTTCATCTAAGTTAAGCGCCGCTGATTTGCATTCCTCAGCCGAGGACATTCGAAGTTCGATAAGGCAATAAGTGTGAAAAAGTGATTCCCGAGGCGGCCGCTTAAGGATCGCGGCAACTTACCCGATAGGAAGTACACCCGCGAAACATGAGCGAAATAAATCACGTCGCGCGCGCGAGCGTGTCGTCGCGTCTGGTCGGAGTCGTGATAGAATGCGGTGTAGACGAGCGTAATCGATAATTGATTAACTGTACGTAGGTATCTCCTATCCTATCGGTTTGCAGAGGGATGAAAAATTAATTCTTTTAGAATATTAACTAACATATCGTTTTCTCGCAGACACTGAACTTGGATAGTATTTGGATGGATTTGTATCACTATCACGACGGTGTAATTTTAACTCCTTCTCTGTCATATGTAATTATCTGTTTGATTCGAGTATCTATTGATAACATTCTTAGACGATTTGTTATATGCGATAGATCGTCAAGTACTTTTATAATAATTTATATCATGATTTCAGTATAGTTCAGCTTTACAAGAAATAAGAAGTAAGACGAAATGTAATTTTGACGTAATTTTTACTACAATATTTTCTCCGTGTGTATGTGTGTATGTATATATATAACGCGAGAGTGAAAGGCGAGAATGATCAAAATATGAATTGAATTAATTCAAAGAATTCGATAAAAAAATCTCCCGACTGGTCAAGAGTAAAAGATAAAAACAAAGAGAAAGAGAAACAAGAAAATTAAAATAGCTTTGCATAACAGAGCAGCAGCGCGCTAACAGCAGTACATCTATATATTTCCGTCGGTATACGCGTTGTACGCAAGAGTCAGAATTACAGGGGACAATATTAGGGGATAGTGAAGTAACTGGGTGAGCGTGCATCCGGGAAACTCAACATTTAACTGCAACCCTCCATGCACGCTCATATGCGCGCATACGCAACTCTCCTGAAAGCATGGGCTTTATTATGAGTAAAAAATTTAAAGAGTTTACCCTAAAAAGAATACGTAAGTAGCAAGAGCGGCGTTTGCCCGAGGAAACGAGATTTATGGGGCATGCGCAGAACGTGTAATTTGAGAGAATGGTTATCGCATAGCACGGAGTTGCAACGCGAAACAGTAAAGGAACGAAATGAACAGTATGAATGATGCATCTCTTGCGTTTTCCCTGTTCCTTTTGTTCCTTTCTTTTCAAAGAAAATAGATGCGTGTGTAGATCGGTGTCGCCGAATTCGATCGGAGAATTACGCGTCTCCGGAAATATCTCGCGAACGGCAGCCTCTGCGAGTGAAATTCGGCACGTCCGCCAGGTCGTTCCGGCGACCCTCGGCCGACAGGACTGACACTGGAACCTCGTTTTGTAGCGCGCCTCACAAATGGGCGCAAGCTCTTTCGTCTTCGGGCAGGAGGAGACCGAGTGTCCGTCGCGCGACACGTCCGTACGCGTCCAGTTGGCGTCCAACCGCAACAACTGCGCGCTTCCAGACGGAACGAAGTGTCGCGCGCCTGCGAGCTCGATTTCCGCCCTGCGGAAACCGTTTAGCGCGCCGGCCCGCCCCACGCGCGTCAGTAAATCGGAAAACTGTCAGCCCCGAAAATTGACATTTTTCTAGGTTGCGAAGTGGAATTGCGTAACCAGTCGCCGCCTCGAGCTAACCGTAGCCGAAGGCAGTATCGCGACGACGGCGGCGGGGTGTCGCCGCCGCTGCCGGGTAAGGTGGAATTTTGACACCGTCTCGGGCTGCGTGTGCGCCACCCCTCTTTACACTTCGCAACCCCCTTATCGTCGCCGCGTTCGCGGCGCAGGGTGCCTGCGACACCGCGCACAGTGGTGAGCTCGGCACGTGTGTGCACTGCGTAACGAAGGCAAGGTGAGGGCGAGACTGAAGGTGAGATGTGCTCGCCGTTGCAGCCACGGGCGGCACGTTTGCGGGGGGTTACTTCGCGGCAAGTTGTTCCCATGGGACTAACTGGCTGACGATGTCGATGGATACGCACGTAACCGCGCGCATTATAAGTTTTCGCATTCCTACGCCTACGTGACAATGGCTAGCGTGGATCGCGAGATGGCTTCTGTATGCAGCGAGGTGGAAAGCAAGAAACAGACAGACAGACAGACAGACAGACAAACAGACAGACAGAGAGAGAGAGAGAGAGAGAGACAAAGCGATATTTATTGAACGCTCTGGAACAAGATTCTCTCAAACGCATATTACAAAATCATAAATACAAAAAGAAAAAAGAGAAAGAGAAACAAAAAAGATTTGATTACAAAATAGCACAAACAAAAAATAATAATTTAAAGAAGAAAGAAAAAAATAGAAATTGATGCAACAGTGAGTTGCAATCCGCACCATCCCTTCCCCATCACTACTATTTATATTATCAATACAAAAGATAAATAATAGGACATAAAATAGGAAAGTTGAAATGTATAATTTATAAATTAAGAAGTCAGTCATCTCAACTTATATGGTCATTATCCTCTTGTATTGCTGATCTAAAACAAATGCTTAAAGAATCTATTTTTAAAACTACAAATAGAATCAACAGTTTCTGCATTCTATATTATTTCGGACCAGAGAAAAAGAGAGAGAGAGGGAGAGAGAGAGAGAGGAGAAAAAGAGAGAGAAAGGAGAAAAAAAGACATGCAAGTTTATTACCTATGGATGAGCTCGTCCGAATAAGAGCGTAAATAATAAAGTTGACAATGCAAACAACGCGTAGTATCTAGCTACCGGGCGGAACGAATATTCTAGATGGAACCGAGTTCTCTCTCTCTCCCTTTCTCTTTCTATTCCTTTCTCCCTCTCTCGCTCCCCCTTTTCCTCTTGCAAAAGAAACGCAAACACGAGTGCAGTAGCGCAACCAAGAAAACGTTCATTGTTCTCGTACGAATGAAGCGTATAACGATATATCACGTTGAGAAGCAAAACGATAATAAATAGCTCCGGGCTGCAAAATGAAAAACACCGATATGCTTTCAGAGGCCGCAGCAATAAAACATTTTGGATAATCCTCGTGCAGATTATATATATATATATATATATATATATATATTATACATATATATATATATATATATATATATATATATATTATACATATATACATATATATATATATATATATATATATATATATATATATATATATTATACATATATACATTATACATATATACATTATACATATATATCGGATATATATATATATATATATATATCCGAACGTAAACACAATACGAGAATATTTTGTACAATCCCGCTACATTGTGTGTGCGTGCGATATCCCGGAAAGGGATCATCGCGGTCTCTTATAATACATCATTTATCGGACTTATCGATTGACGAATCGCCCTCTATGGCACTAAATAATTATGCAATTTTTGTTCCCCGCTACGGCGCTACGGAAATTACTCCCGCGCGAACGGCTTCTAATTCGAGATTTACCGGCTGCGCGAAAGTTTCAAACGTTGCTTACTTTCAATTTTACAATACAGCTTTTTTCCGCAGACCGCTAGCCGCTTACGGAAACTTTGTCGTCGCTTCTCCTCCTGCTTCCTCGTTTTCCTCTTTCGCCTTCTCCCCTCCCCCTTCATCCCTTTTCATCGGTCTTTGTCTTTCGCTCTCAGCAGCACACTGCTGCCGGAATGTCGCCTCTGCACCTGACGTCCCCCCTTCGTGCCGAGAGTTTTTGCAACTCGGGGCGAGGCAAGATGCAGGCGAGGAATAAGAGATTCCGCGAAGATAAAATCCGTAGGTAGGGCCGAAAGTTTCGGGGTCGCTCCTCTCGTCACCCGCGGACTTCGATTTGTTCGAGACCTCGGTGGCGTTGGTCGCACGACTTCCGAGATCCCCGACGATATGAAGGCAGCCGACGCGCAAACATTGAGAGATCGTCGGCTCTCGTGATTTATGTATATATGCGATCGTGTAAAAGAGAGAGAGAAAGAGAAGGGGGAGAGAGAGAGAGAGAGCCGGTTAAAGCTAGCAACGTAATTTCGCGCGTCGCTCGGCTCGCGAACGCGAATCGTGCGCTTGTACGGGCCAAGATTTTCGGATAAAATCCGTCGTGGGGGAATTCCAAAATTACACTCACGTGAACTACCCCTGCATGCGCGCGAGAATAACGAATGGCAGCGCCCAAAGCGGCTTAATCCCTTAATGTTCTTGGATGAAGTATAATTCTGCGGAAAACTTTGCGCTTCTAAGAGGACCATTGAAATATTAAGTGAGCCCGGGTATTCTTAACTTCCACGGGATAATAAGACGAGGCCTCTCGCGTGGCTGTCAAGTAATTTAATATATTTCTCGGGAAGCGTCTGACTCCGCGATACGGCGGAGCGTGTCGCGCTAACTACTTGTTGCAGTCGGAAATTGTCGCAGCCACGTCCGCTAATCTCCGTTGATATTTCGCAACGCGAAGTGGACGCGAAGTCGCGTCGCCGGGAAAATTGCGCGGATGGGACGAGTCTCGCGACGATCACACGGCTCGAATCGCGAAGGAGCGCTTGAGATAAGAGATGGGACTTGGCGAAAGTTTCGAGCCAACTCTTCGTTGCCGATATACTTCTTCGACTTGATGGAATTCGATTTCGATGGAATGGTTGCTCTCTCTCCACAAGCAGCCCCCGTGATCACGCTCTTGCGGGCGGGGTTGAGCCATAAAAATCTGATAGCGCGACTCTGACGCATAAACTTGCCTTCTTATAGGGTGATCTGTAGATGAGTACTTAAGGTCTGCAAATGAAAACTCAAGTATCTAATTTCAATGATTTAGATGA
Organism: Odontomachus brunneus; assembly: GCF_010583005.1. Taxonomy (NCBI): domain Eukaryota; kingdom Metazoa; phylum Arthropoda; class Insecta; order Hymenoptera; family Formicidae; genus Odontomachus; species Odontomachus brunneus. The sequence goes on from NW_022639533.1 coordinate 1,121,739, forward strand.
AGCCAGACTAATCTTTTCAAATGCAATGCACTTTTTTTAATATAATCGCATAATCTGTGAGCTAATTATTGATTTGAAACATAAAATGCGCCATGTTCATTCACTGAATAATGTTCAATCACTGGACAGGCCACCTTAGATTGTACATTCTTAGAGAAGGTTTAAAGACAAGATTCATCTTTTTCCCTTTCCACTGTTCATAGACATCCCGTCTTTGTCTGATTTAACTCCTATTGGGGAGAGTTAAACGAAATGTCCAATAAAAGTCAAGCTAGACAAAGATCGAATACCTGTGCTAGAATTTCTCAAATAAGAGTTAGAACATCGTTCGTCATTTGTAAGGAGGAAGTGAGTGAGTAAGTGAGTGAGTGGGACGTTGCAGCGTGCTTCGTGATTTCAATTTTAAACTTACTTTCTATCTTTTACTGCCACTCACGTCACCACTAAAAATAACAAAAACGTCGTCTCTAAAAAAAGGAATGTAGACCAATCAGGAATCATCATACTTTGTATCATTCTAACTCTGACTAAAAGAACTCTAGCCTACACTAACAGAATATCTTTTTCTGCTCAAATCTTTATAGCTTCTTGTGGAAACGCTTAATCTATGTATATCCATGAACAATAATTCGTCCCACTTACCTGATCCAGAGAAGCAAGTCCAAATGATGCCTACCCTATTCTATCCTATAAGTTTTGAATTTCTTTTTCTTTAACACCTTGTACAAAAGAATTATCATATAAAGACCATATCAGGCTAATGTTAGAAATGAACGATTGGGAATTAAAAATAAGATTTTGATAAAAGAAATAATTTCGATTTTTACTTGTGAATATTGTCCTAGTTAGGACAGAACAGGCATCCTTTGGATTTACCTTTTTAGATCAAGTGTGGGATGAATCATTGTCTATAGATATATTATGAATCTATGATCTGTAGACTCCGGCGATTCGACTGGAAGCTTGCTCGCTTCCCCTCCCTCGAAATAGCTTGATGGTTCAGAAACTTTTATTTGGAAAGACTTTATTTTTGTCGGACTCTTAACGACCATTTATAGCCGATCGACAGACACTTCGACACCCGGGCGAAGTTTCACGACGTCAGCTGTTTCTTGGGGCCCTTCTTGCGCCACTTTTAAATTCGCGGGGATTATATTTCTCCGCTAAAACCGCGCGCGGAACTAACCGTGACGTCATTAAGTCGCGTTGCATTCCCTATTCTTTCTGACGAGACAGAAAGTGCTCAGAAATTTGAAGTAATATATCGGCTGAGCGTAACTGATCCCGTTACAAACGCGCTCTACAAATACTTCTATGACCGTAAGCCAAGGCGCGATCGGAAAAGGGCCCGAGGTCAAAGATGTTCGGTATGAGACCGACATCGCGCGCGACGAGGCGACAGGCTCAAAATGCATTCACTTTCCTTTCGTGAGGTCGAGCGGAACAAGCCCTATCCCGAACCGCCAATGCGTCAAAGACGGTAGTGATATTGGAAACGGGAGAGAGCAAAGTACTTTTCTCGCCCCTGCCCCGTCTATATAGTGTGTATCGCGTATCTCGTCAATCCAGGATCTCGTCGAGAACACTTTTTTCCAATTTATTTTCGCTGTGTCTGTGTTTTTCTCCAGAGAGAACTCCAGCTGCACCGATAAACTACGATCCTGCGAGATTAATTTCGAGTGCAATCATTTTTCGTTGATTGTGGTTACCCGAAATTTTATTCGTGACTTATCAAGGTAGAAACAAAGGTAGAACAGAATAGTCCGTATAGTGCTGTATCTCGAAACTTTTCATCGCACATTACGTATTTCATTACAATATCTAATTGTCTACTGCATTCCGACTTTATTGCCTTCATTCGTTTCGTCCAGCAATCGAGAGACATTGTTGAGATAATAATTATAATGTAATTAAATATACGGACATTTATAACAATTTATAATACTCATTCATATTTTTTAAGTGGATGGGATGTAAATTATACTGCAAGAATTGCCACTAGTCGTGCTAGAAATACATTTAGTTTGTAAGGACAGAAAAGAAAAAGAAAGAGAGTTGAAGGAATTTGCAGGATTAACGCGGGATACTTGAAAACTTTACCGATAAAATAATGATCTTTTTCTGCAAAGATTATATCATACTGTTTGCACTGAATTGTAAATGCTGCTACACAATGAAAGTACATGCAAAAGTGAATTAAAACATTGCCCAATATGTGACAAAAATGATAAAAGAATTTAAAAATTAACGACTCGAATTGTCAATAAAACGTAAATATATAATATAATACAAAAGTTCTGCAGTCTTGTGTATACCAAACATATGTCTGTTATATTCAAGAAAATTTCAAAACACATGCTGTACCTTTACAACTAAATTTAGAAACTTAAAAATATACGAGAAGTTTGCAGAAAGATTTCTATATTTATATATATACGTTTTCTGCAACGAAAAATAAAAAACACAGATGCGCCACACTTTTATATACGATCTGTATGTACAAGAAATAGGATCTCGAAAAGAATAGAGAAGGATAGCGTAATCGCGTTAGTGCTTATCTGTCATGACGTTTTAACGATCGTTTCTACGTTATCGACATTTTTAGAATTTCATCCATTTCGGTATCTTCTTAACGCCCGAAATCCAAATCCCGACTTGAGCACGGCCGCTAAGTAGTGAAAATTACAATAATAACAGCACTGAGGATATTCATATCGTGCATTATTGTGAGGCATGAAAGTCTGATGCCAAGACTTCTTGGAATGCTCTGACCGGAAATTACATAAGACCTCGGGACACCCTATATACAAGCTGGCATGTCCCATCGGAACGCGCTTCTACGAGTTTTCACCGACTTCTGGTACTCATCCTTCGTCCCTCGCTCGTCCCATCCTCGTGCAGCTCCTTTTTTTTCTCCCTCCCTTCCCTCGGCGCAACGAGCCAACCCTCTTCGGCTACTTCCGTCGGTGTAACTGCTTGAAGTTAAAACGGCCAACTCTCTCGCAGGATCTGTCTGCATCTTGGCAGCGACAACAATGGGAACAGGAAGGATTCCGTTTCAGTACACCGGATTTCTTTTGTTGGTAGCTTCGGTACGCGGAACATAATCGCGCGATCCCGCTACGCGAGCAGGAATAAATAAACAAATTGCCGGGAAAGAGTGAATTTGGAACGCGACCATCTATTGTCTACTAATTCCTGTTTCTCATGAAAAAAAAAAAAAAAACGCGGCGCGTACAGTTGAGACTGACGAGCGTTTTCTCTTTTGATAAAAGAGGAAATATCCTCGTCTTACGTTTAAGAAATTTACGAGGAATCTAGTTTGCCTTCCGTAGAAATTTTGCGAAACTTCGTATCTCGCGTTCAGCAGAGACTACGTGATAGATAAGACTTTATGCTTCCATATTCTCTCAAGAAATTCGCGAATATGAAAATTTATTTAAAGAAGAAAATAACGTAAAGGCAACATACCGCATTCGCGAGACGTAATGGAATCCGAAGCTGGGCTTGTCTCAGATCGACGAACGAGAACGCGCGGCACAGGAAGAGCATGCTCGCTAAAAAATTGAGGAACGAAAAATGCCGCGCGCGCGCTCTCTCGCGTTCTTATTTTATTATAATCCTTATATTGCGCGTATAATGTTATGGTATTCGCAGACGAGAGACGCAAAGATAAATGCGGGCGAGAATTTCAAAAAGCACGAAGCACCGAAACTTCTTATCGTCGAGCCGGATATTTAAGGCGGTTCAAACGTATCTTCTATTCAAATGTATCGTCATTTTTCTCACATACTCGTGGCTTCGGGCAGAGATAAGGAGGGCGTTACTCGTTATACGCACATTCTTCGTAACTTATCCTTCGCGTTATTCGTACTTATATACTGTTGTATCTTTTAAAGTAAAATAAGGCTGCGCGCATACATACACAAGATACATGTGTGTTAACATATAAATCTCTTGCGTGTACATGTAGAGTAGGTCAAAAAATTACTGAACAAAAAATTGCTCTACCATTTTGCAAGTAATCACGCAGATTTTTCAGTTATTAATCCTTTAATAGACTTAATTTAATAGATTAAAAAAAAACTTTTTGAGTGCTCAAATGAAGTGAATGATGTCTTCTGAATACAGTTATATATTTGAAAAATATTTTTTATTTGTACTAAACCTGCATAAATTTGTCATTTATTGGCAAAAATCGTAACTACTGAGCAGTGACAAACAAAACAAGTAAGCGAACGTTGCTCCGGAGCAACAGTGTTAAATAAATGCACCTGCATTGATCGTTCTCGTATGTAGCTCATGAGAATGCTTGAGAGCAACATTGTCGAATAAAAGTATAAAGAATATTGGTAATCGATCATGCGTGATTATGCACTGTATCTCATTTTCTTCACTTAACAACTCCAACATATACGTTACATTCAGTTATTTGCAAAATGGTAAAGGACACTTTTGTTTAGTTTGATCTGATTTATCTGCGTACGAGTTTTGTATTATTGCCACCTTGTATACACATAAGCGCGGAGATACACACGCGAGAACGTGGTACGTAAAACTACACGAAACGGACTCGATATCACGAAAGAATCGCGGCCAATTTCCACCCGATCACGCGCGTCTCGGATATTTTAAAAACTTGTTCGCAGCTCCCTCTCTCCCCTGCCTGCTCTCGTCGAGACTCGGCGATTGGCGTATCTCAGTAACGGCGAGATTGTTTAGCAGAGCGTTTTAATCGGGAATCGCTGGAGGAAAGTTTCAGTGCCATAAAAATTTATCCCGAAGACAGCCGTGCGAGGATGGCGGGCGCTAAATCGAGGCGGGACGTTACGGAACGGGTAATTGGCTGATGCAATTCTTACGTAAGTTTGACTATCGCCCCGTACAAATTCCTGTTCGCGTGCCGTGGAATGAAAATTATAATCCGCGAGCACGGCTGCGCCGGATTTACATTCTCCCTTAACCGCGGCAGCAAGAAGATTCCCGCTTAAAATTCCAAGCGCGCTTCCCGGCATCGTTTGTCCGTAGCCTGTAAGCGATATTATTTTCAACAAATATTAACATCCTCTTCAGAACGGGGAGTCTCGTTATAGTGTTGGGCAAGGCGAGCGGAAGAGCACGCGTCTTTCTCCCGCTCGATCGCGTAATCTTCGAATCGCATTCGCGGCGCGCGATGTTCGCGTTCTTCCCGTCTCGGGAAAATTGAACGCCAATCGGCCACCGGATATTTAACCCTTTATTGCATCGCATTGCCCCGAAGCTAATAAACCAAACAAGCACGAGTCAAGTTTTATCGTCGAGGGCACAGCAAATAGAAGATGTGCAATAAGCAAAGTATAATAGAGAAGTGAGCTGAAGGTAAACGCGATCTTTGTGATGTTATTACCCCTAACACTGAAAGTCGGAATGGATTCTATATTAGAATTGAGTTTTCTTTAATTGTTGAAGTCTTATTTCGATGTTTCTCTGTTGAACATGCTGATTTAATCCTCATGTAGCACACATATTTTGGACATTTTAATCTGATACATTGGATCGTCCTCACTTATTTATACATTTCGTAAAAATGTTAATAAAAATCTATAAAATATAGTAAACATACTTCCAAATCTGCAGAATAGAATTATATGCAGAAATGATTGCAAATATTCGGTTCAATATTTCATCTTATTTCAAACGTAAAGAGAAACGCGACAAAACCGTGAGTTTACGTAAATCATCTAAACGATTTTAAAACTATCTAAGCGCAACATTTATCATTTGTGATCACTTTTAGATGCAATACAGATTAATCTGTAATTTAAACAATTTTTTTTTATATAGCCAATACATCTTTAAGCTTGAGAATACGCGATATTGCGATATTCTAAGCTAATTTTTTTCTGACATTCCCTGTAGTCAGCAGACTACTTGTCTAAACACAAATATGCTTTATCTAAATATACTTATTTATTAATTTATTATCGATTATCGCGCATAAGCTCTCTGAAGTCCCCAACGGTACTTCAAGTAGCTCTCTTATATGACATCCGACGACAGACTCGAGATAGATAATTTTCTAATATTATAATCATTAGACATGTATCAATTATTGCTTAATTACTGCGTAACTTGCGGCATTCCGATTCTCAATCCCAAATCGCAAGAGCTATCGATTCCGCCGCGCGCGCGTGCAGGATCATTCCATACACGTTTTCTCTCGTGGAAATGGTTGAAGTGTTGGATAACGCAGTGAAATCGAAGGCGCCGGTAACGAGACCCGCGCGTGGTCGATGAAGAAAGCAAGCTAGAACCGAAGAAGGGCCGGGAAGTCGCTAGATGAGAGTAAACGCAAGGAAGAGTCGCGGGACGAACGAGCGCGAGAATGGGGTGGTTTAAAGGCGGACCACGTAGCTTCGAGGGTGGGTCTCGGCGTTCGGGGGCACGAAGGGCGGCGGAGGACAGAGGAGGGACTGCAGCGGTCAGCAGAATCAGAATGCTTAGAACCCCATATAACGGCCACTCGACCGAGTTGAAACCCGAGTTCGTACGTACAGTGTCGTTCAGCAATAGTGGGCGCGAAGGGGTACGGTATCGTGCTATAAGGAGAGCGTTAATGTCGACTTTACGAGGACGGTAACGTGAACCACGGATGTATGTAGCCATACCGGGACAGGCTGTTGTCTTCGCGTCCTTGTCTCGGGATGAGCAATCGAGAATTATATCAGGCAAGATAAAGGGGATATGTCATGGTCTCTACGCATTCGGCGTTTTTGTCGAGTTATTAACCTCGGATTAGATTCTTTTAACGAGCAGATGCGTTGAAAGTACAAGAGCGTAAATTTCTTCCGCGGTTAAATAAATTGCGTGTCGTCAGGCAGCACGGAGTATCCTTTTTGAATGGTACTGTACGTCACGGGGGGTATGTTGGTGAACGATTACACCATTGTAATCACACACGCACATAACGTTCCAGTGGAGTTTGTGGAACTGTCTGCGGGAGTTTGCACGGACTTCTCTTTCATGGTACTTGGTCCTCAAGATCTGGCCGTCGTTGTCAGTCCGTGCACCGGGCGACCGTTCCAACGTCCGATCGGAGGCTTGTCGTAGTCATATCGATAATTAGACCGTGTCGCGCGCACAAAGAAACCACTCCTTGTTGCAGTAGCCGCTCCTCCGTTGCCCATCCCTCCTCCCTTGATTTTTCCCAAGAGCCGATCCGGCGAAATCGATAAATCCGAGCTAATTAGTGAAGTTACATTTTTTGAAATATATTAACACAACGCATTATGATCTCGCAGCGTCTCATTAATTTACGAATGGGATATAATTAATTTACGAATGGGATATAATTAATTGCACCCCGTGAATCAAATATGCAGCCAACAGGAAGCTGATAAAATTAGTTTATGAATATATGCATCAGAAGACGCACAGATTTGTCGTAATTTTGTTTATTCGAGCTTCAATTAAGAGGGTAGCAAAGTATAAACTTTCAAAAAATCGATTTTCTGATTTTGGAATTTTGTGATACAACAATTTCTTGGAGAGGAAGTATTTTCCCATTTCCTAAATTAAAAAATTAAATTTAGGAGGACAGAAAATGTGAACTGATGCGCGGAAAATTAAATGGTCGCGTCATAGCGCGCAATTTTTAGCAAAAGGAACCATTGTTACAAATAAATTGTTAGGAAGAAACAAAAAGAATCACATAAGTACAAATGCTGATCATAGTAACGCGCATCTCATATGTTTAATAGCGTTGGCAATTGTATTTCTGTTGCTATTTTGGTAATTTTTATCAAATTTTCTCTTTTTAATTCAATCTATGGAGGAAAGTTTAAAAAATACAACGTTGTTCGTTTTTATTAAAAATATCAGCTGAATACCAGCAGTTCAATCTCTGCAAAACAATAGCTCATAAAACTTACCGGGGGATGAATTGGACTATAGTAACTTCATATGTTAATATTTTTTAATTTCATAAATATTTCTTATTGTTAATATATGATATGAATAGCCTATAAAAAAGAATTTCGTATTTAACTAATTCCTACGCCTGTATTAACAAGTCAAGTCTAAGCTATTTTTCACGCACTCATACCTGTTTATCCCCCTTAAGCTTTTGTAAAATTCACGGAAATCAATTTGGTGCTAAATTTGTAGAGGTTAAAATCTTATATCAAATATCAATAATTTCTGCATATTTTTCGGAAGTTTCTCCACCGGTAGACACTATCGTAATATTATTTTACAGTAAAAATGCTTAGAATTGTTCCCCGCCGCGATCTGACTTACGTTTTTTCAACTTCGGTACACGGTAAAAATCGCAACTATTTCGCGAGTCGCAGTGAATCATGATGCTGCGGCAAGAAAGCAAATTAAACGTCCCCTTGCTATCTTTTATGCACAGAGCTAAGCCGTATTCTTATTGCAACAGCGTGTAAGTCGATTCGCGGTTACCGCAAGAAAATTCTGCCGCCGCCGCCGCCGCCGCTGCTGTCGGTTTATTCTAGCGAAATGGAATAACCCGCGAAGAAAGGGAGGGAGAGAAACGTAGTATGCGCGGTATGCCGCCGCTGCAAGAAACACTCGCGAGTATTAAACTGCATAGCTGCCGCTGGCTGCACGCTCGTAAGTGGTCGCATTACAGAGACAGTGCCCACCGACGGATGTTACGAACCCAAGTCGGATAGTTTCGGCGGCGGCGCCAACTTCCACGCATTCTGCCACCAAAATCTGCAAAAGTCGAAAGTCGGAATTGCATTCCACCTTCGCTTTTCGCCGCGGAAGTCGATTATAAAAATACCAACGGTACAGCTAGAAATCTTCAACCACTCACCTCTCTCTTCCTTTCTCTTTCTCGTTTTCTTTGCTTCCTCACTTCGTAACTCTCTAGCTGTCACATCTCCTCGCTCTATCGTTCTCTCGCTTTCCAGCTCTCTAGCTCTCTCGCTCCCTCTCTTTCTCTTACTCTTAGGTTCTCTCGCTTTGTAGGTCTTTAGCTTTCTCATCCCTTTGCTCCTTTGCTCTATCGTTCTCTCGCTTTCCAGCTCTCTAGTCCTCTCTCTCTTTCTCTTTCTCTCTTTTCCTCTTTCTGTTTCGCGCGCGTACGAATCATTTTGTAATCATATACTTTTCGGGGATCGTTTCACACGAGGCATTGCGCGGAGCCATTGATCTCAATACCGGTAACGCGAACTCTTGCCCCGCTGGAAGAAACATCGCCCTTTCCAAATGAATTCATCGCGCCGAAGCGTAGCTTTCGCACGGAATCGCCGTATCTACTTAGCGAGTACCCGTGGAACGAATGCGTCGCTCACAGATCTCAGCCTTATGATTAGCGAATAAAAGGGAAGGAGGAGGGAAGAGGAGGCAGGACGAATCGAAATATCCGGTTTCCCAAGCGGCACCAGAAATCCGCCGCACGAAATTTTGTCGACGGCGAGCGTTTACGTCCACCGCGGTCATTCCGTCCGGGAGGAAACTTCGCGAATCCGGATAATCCTATTAGCGAGGACACCGAGTACTTGCTTGGGTTAAACGAGCGGGGCGAACGGGCGCCGTCGTTTCCGCGACCGCTGATGGAAACCTACGAGCATTCGTATAACATGCACGGGGCGCGGCCCGAGCTCTCTCCGATCGTGAGGGAGAAACGGCGTCTCAGCGGAAGCCGCAGCGCTCCTACGCGGCGGGGAGTTGCAGAATTGGGAGCTGCAGATTGCGAGGGACTCGATAACTAGGCACAATTAAGGAGTTATGTCCGCGCTAATAGATACGAGGGAACTTGTATATATGTTGTCAACATTACGATCTAGTCACTTTTCGCATCTTTAGTGAGAAGGGCGGGTCTGCTTCGCTAACAAGGGTAGGTCTCTCGGATGTACCGTAAAGCGGCCAAAAATAAAAGACACGAATCTTTATATAAGTGCTTTCTCGCACGTGCAGGGATTGAAATTATCACTCGAAGCTACGCCGGTACACAAAGAAAATATATTGTAGTACAAGTTATGTTAAGATTATATTCCATCTTACGATGTTCTTTAAAATTGGACTGACATTGTATTGTAAATTATTATAAAATAGGAAAATATATTAGATATTATAAAAATTGTTACGATTTGCGCGCCGCGAAACAAATAGTTACAGACGTCAGACGCGGCGCGCCTGTAACTACTTGTACTACTTATAGCGCGCTATACTTGTACCCCAAAAGCAGATATTTAAGAAATTATTACATATCGATGCACTAATGAACCAATAATTACATCAGTCTCAACAATCGACAGATTATAATCAATAAAAAAATGCAAAACTAAAAAATAATTTTATTTGCGTATGTTATCTTGTATGTTATGTGTGTGTACAAATTATATCAAATATTGATACGAAAGAAATCATACAATGAGAATTTAAATCTTTCTTTATATATAAGTCCAATATATCTGGTAAATCTAATATTTAATTATGTTTCATCATGCCACGGGAGATGTCACCCTTAACCTGAAGAAATAATTAAGTTTGTGTTCGATTGAAATCCTGAAGTTCTTTAATGGGAATCCTAGTTATTTTTTTAATCGAATAATTGCCATATCAAAAAATAAAAGTCAACTCGTCACAATCGAATAAGAAACGATCGGTTAAAAAACATCGATTTTCTTGGGAGTCAAATCACGCATCCATGACTGAGAATCGCGTTTGTCGAAACCCGTGAAAATACATGGATAAATTGGCGATGCCCGACGACGCCCTCTTTGGATATCAGAAGGATTAAGCGTCCCCGTCTCCAAAAAAGTTGAACGCGCTTCGCCGTCGCCGGCGGGGTCGTGTGAAATTTTTCTTCCGCGTTTTTGCGGTGCCCGCGCAACGGCGACCCGCCATTACACGACTTACAGTCGTATACGTGCGCACATACATACATACATGTATATACCGTTGTACATAGAGCGCGGGTGGGACTGTATTGAGTACAGCCGGTATTATTCAGGGCGACGGCGGCACTCGCCGCCGGTGTGATCCCTCCGAATACGCGCGCTCTCGCCTTTATCTCCCGGACCATACCGACGTATTCCCGTCGGTCCGCACTTCCGCGCCCGTCCATGCCCCTCGTCATCCCGGCGGTCGCGCGCGTCACGCTTCGCAGTTTCGCACGTGCGTGTCGACGCGAGACGCGCGATACAACGCGAGCAAACACATTACACGCGCTGCGCGCTCTCGCGCGCCCGCCAAAAACGGGCAAACACACAGCCCGTAAAACGCGGTCGAAAAGCGTCGGAGAAAGGAAGGGGAGGAGGGAGGGGGCGCGAGGGATGCGGGAGAACACGCAATTTTCACGCTTTAACGTTGACCGGCGCAATTACTTTTCGGGAATGACGAGTGCCCTCCTGACGTCCCTGACGATCGACGTGTAGCGAATATCACGTAAAAAAGGAGGAAGGGTGGCGGCGGCGACGGTGGTGGTGGTGGCGCGGATAGCGCGATGGCGATGTCGTAACGTAACTGATGAAAACGAGTTAAAATCCGCAGATAACTGGTAGCTTTTCGCGATTTGCCGCGCTCGTTCGTTATGGCAATCGTTCGCGGGTTTAAATCTCGCGACTTAATTGGATCGCATTCCACGGGAAGTAAATCGGATAACAATATTTTTATTCGATTTTAAATAAACGTTAAATGGTCTCGTCGATTTATAAATATATGTAGCGCCGTGGCGTATTACGAAGATTTTTCACATCAGGGCGAGGAAAATCTCATATGAGATTTTGAGCTGCGTTTTAGTTCTATTTGCCTGATTTATTAATCCAGGTGGCGTTAGTATAGTGCTGACGTCAAGAAACAAGTAATACTGTAACTTTGTAGCACTATATTATGTTCTAAGAAACACAATGAAGAGCAAAAAAAGTAATAAATATGACTTGGATTAACTAAAGCCTGTGAATAGAACTTAGAAAATATCATATGAATATGACTATGCAACTGTCACATAAGTGCCATATATGAATATAACATGTCTCATAATATGATGTTATATGAATATAACATGTCTCAAGTAGCATGAGATATTCCAGGACCATTCTGAACATGCTAAACGCCTGGGGAATGTCTTAGAACGTCCTGAGCATATTCAAAATGACTTCAGGACATCTTGTGCTATCTGAGACAAATTGTATAAATACGATTAAAATATTTTAATGCAATGAACGTAAGAAATATGATATATATATATATATTTTTTTTTTTAAAGATTAAAAAAGATTAACAGTTTTTTCGATTTTAAACTTCTTGCATAAATTAGTTTGTAAGAAATAATAAAAGTCATCGATATTTTACCGATATGTTTTATATTTAGATATATATATATATTTTTTTTTTATCGATAATTTGCATTGTAATTCCGAGAAATCGGTTTAATATCCCAGGCGGTGCTGAACCACTAGCCTAAACTCATATAACACGAGAGTTTCCATAGAATACACTGTGCATTGCGATAGGAGGATCGAAGTCAACATTAACAAGAGAGGGCAATAGGGAATAAGATACTTTCCTTGTCTAATTGTCTAGTTGGGGGAAACGAAAAAGAAGCAATCACTGTCTTTCACTATATTTCACTCTCTTTCATTTGTTTCTTCTACATCATCTTTTCCTAGAATACTGTGTGACTTGGCATATCTCTGTCCTTCACTCGTGTCATCAACCATCTCACAGCAGTCTATTTTGCACACAGCTAAATCGATTGCAGAGTTTTCTCACTCTGGGTGTAATCCCAGGGAGATGATTCGCGATCGAGTCTCCACAACGCGACGCGGCCGAGTGTGCACATTGATTTACCCAGACGGACTGAATTATCGAGACTTATCGAGACGACGATATACGTAATCTCTCTGCCTCTTTCTCTTTATCTTTCTCTCTCGGGGATATTTCTGTCGGAGCGCTCATGCGATCTTTCATCGTCGCAACGCGCAGAATAAAATTCACGCTCGCCGCTCGCGGCGATTTCCTCATTAATACCCCAGGTCCGGTTTATCTCACGCAGTCGCCGCGGTTCCCGCGAGAAATCTTAAATCCTCCGGCGACGCATTCGAGTGCAACGAGACAGCTGAAAAGCGCAGCGAGCGGCGCTGCGCCGCGCCGGGCACGGCCGGGAAACGCAGGAGCTGTGGAGGAGCGGATAGAAAAACGGGGCGAAAAAAAAGGAGAATCGCGTCAAAAGCGCATAAGTCGCGGCTGAACGTTCGCACAGAGTCCCCCCGTGGCCCGCATGCCGTGCATCCGAGGGATATGAGATTCTAAACCGCGCCGCGCGGCTCGGCATGGCGCGCGGCGGCCGCCTACTTTTTCAAATTAATGTCCGTCCAGTTAAACGCGGAAGAATGTAATATACGGCGGCTCTCTCTCACTCCCCCTCGCCGACCCGAGCCACCGCCGGCACCGCGAGAGAACGGGCGAGCGCGTGGGTGTGTGGGGGGTGCGTGTACGGCTGCGTGTGCGTTTTATCTCCGCGATCCGTGTGGGTGCACCGCACGCCGAGCGGTGGTGGCCAGTGCGTTGAGTGCAATAATTGTACCGGCAAGCCACTTTGATGTTGATGCATTAACCCTCCGTGTGCCTCCGCCGCAACCCCCGCGCGCCCGTGCGACCGTCGGTCCGTCTGTACGTCCCGCAACCGACGGCCCCAATCTCTCGTCCCCTGTTCCTCACCCTCTCGTACTGTCCACCTCGTCCGGTCCGCGGCAGCGCAATGACGCGTTTATGCGTACGTGCGTACCCGGAAATCTACGAGGCAACCGCGAGTGCGGTATACACGGCCGCATGGGCGTCGCGCGCGAGAGACCGTCTCTTTGAGTTCTTTCCGAGGAGGGTGGGTGGAGAGGAAGAGAGAGAGAGAGAGAGAGAGAGAGAGAGAGAGAGAGAGGGGGGAGCTTAGAATCGGAGAGAGACTGCGCGACTCGTGAACGGAAAGCGTTGTATCTCGAGGTATTTTCGGCTGATATCGCGGCTATATCAATTTTATGACGCGGGTATTGTTTGAAATCGATGCGCGCGTATATATGCGCGTAAATATGTATGAATTCATTTATGATACCAGAGCTATGATTCCTTTGAATTTTTCATTGAGGGATGAATATGAACAAATGTCCCATCCGTTTCGGCTTTAGTTTTCCGAATTGTTTCGTCGATTTCTGTCGGCTGGAAAGAGAGAGTTCTCGGGGGGCGACGCCCATGCGGATCTCTGAAAAACGTTTCTGCCGCTTCTATGCACGGCCGCGTACGCGGATGGACGCAATAAAATATCCCACTGTTTTTTTCTTTTTTTTTTCCCACCGGGACATTGCCGCTCGCGTTCTATCTCCGTCTCGTTTACAGTCGGGCGCAACATTGTTGAACTTCGACGTGCAAAGCGATTATTGTTTGAAACAACTTACTGTTACGGCTGGAGTTTTGATCGGGAATCGGTCACGGGAAACCATTGGAAAAAGTAACTTCAAAAAGTGCGTAATGCGTTTACCTCTATGAATTTGTTTTTCCACGTACTCCACGAGTGCTTTGAAAAACGAATAACTGGTCGTGCTTATTTGTTACGAAAACGTTTCAGAAAAAGATACTCTGTATCGATATATGATTTTTCTGACAAAATTTCTCTGAATACTTATAGGTGCTTCTCACGTTTTCTTTTTCACGATATAATTATTGATAGTTACATAATGTTGTATAAGAGAGAGTTGGGAGTATTCTTTTCAAACTAATTGTCATGCGCCGTGGATATATTAAGAGAGATGAAAAATAAGAGATATGTATTTTTTTATAAATATTTCCTCATGTATTTAAGGGTTGTAACAATCTCTCAAAGTCTCATATATTTCACTACGAGATATTTTTGAAAGCGTGATATGTATGAGAAATGTTCTACGCAAAAAGTTTCATAGCATTTAGTGTACTTTATAATTACGCATTCAAATTATATAAAACTTTCATATTTTTCGCTACATTCTTACCTCACATTATGATTTTTATGAATTCTAAATACGTTATAAGATCAAAGAATGTTATATTATGTAAGAATATTATATTTTATGTTGATTTTAATTATGCACAGTAAAAATATGTTCTGAAATCATACCTTTGAGGTACGAGTTGTACGTGCCGCACAATAAGTAGTCACAAACGCAATATGTCAGCCGCTTATACGCGGCGCGTCTATAACTACTTTATACTACTTCGTAGCGCGGCATTTATGACTTGTATCCCAGAAGTAGGTAGAAAATAATTTACTTTATATCCATCCGCCGTAAAATTCTTTTTAATATTTGCCCTTGTAAAAATCTTGGAATTCGTATAAAATAATAATTACAAATAACAAGATTTGCTAAGAAATATAAAATTTTCGCGATTGCTTGTATGCGATATTTCACATAGACGCATAAATTAACTTTTGTGATTTTCAAAAATCTTAGAATTCGTAACAATAGCAATTACGGATAAAGATATGTTAAAAAGTTTCTGAAAAGTGTCTAAATGCAAAATTGGAAAGTATATTAGAAATTCTGATTTTAAACATTTTTTCAAATATCTCACGTTTTCAGATGATATTCTCCTATTATCAAGCATATGAGATTGGCTGGGAAGGGTTGTTTCAATCCCTAAACTTATGAGAAAGCGCTTACAAAAGAATACGTGTCTCTTCTTTTTCACCACTTGACAATATATCCAAAGCCCATAAAAATCACTGGGACACTTCCAGATCTTCCCTCGCGAGAGTGAAACGAGTCCACTCTCTCCTCCCCAGCTTACATCGCTCGCTCGATAAACGATTATATTCGCGCAACAAAAGAAGACTTTAGAACCCATAGCAGGCAGGACAGAGAGACAGCTTTCTGTCGCGCGGTGTGCGCCTCATATTTTATTAATCAGTCGCGTCTCTTTCGCGGGGACGCATTTCGTGCGGGCTCCTACAATGCAGGGTTAATATCAGGAAGACGTAATCCCGCCCCGCACCGCCCTTCGCGCACGAGGGGCTCAGAGGATAGGAGAGAAAGACAGAGAGAGAGAGAGAGAGAGAGAGAGAGAGAGAAGGGGAAGAGCGAGAGTCGGGCGTTTGATCGCTTCTGTAGATCTCGCGACGTTATGAACTGCTAACGTGTTTACACGAGGGATTGCACGCGTGCTCAATTTCACGAGCACACCGCTGATTTATCGCTCGTAAGAACGCCCGCACGCGTCGTCGGGTAACCCCGTAGCCCAGTTGCAAGCGCGCGCGTTGTATGCGCGTGTGTGCACTAAGGATTACATCGAGTATCGTCTCTCTCTCTCTCTCTCTTTGTTTCTCTCTCTCTTTCCCCCGTTCTCCTATCCGCCGTCCCCTTCAGCGTCTATTATGTACCGCATTAAGCGCATG
Organism: Odontomachus brunneus; assembly: GCF_010583005.1. Classification (NCBI taxonomy): domain Eukaryota; kingdom Metazoa; phylum Arthropoda; class Insecta; order Hymenoptera; family Formicidae; genus Odontomachus; species Odontomachus brunneus. The sequence goes on from NW_022639533.1 coordinate 1,138,108, forward strand.
ACGCGATCCTGGTTCGCGATACCATTCTCAAATTATTCGCGTAACTTGGTGCACGAGAAGCGGTGTTGGACGAGTGCGAGACGATCGCGAGAAATTTCGCGAAATTCACCTTATTTTCAAATTGTGCACGAAAGCAGTCGCCGCATTCTGTTCGTCTTCTCTCCTTTTTTCCATCCCCCCCCCCCC
>NW_022639533.1:1138452-1145049 GCF_010583005.1 Odontomachus brunneus
CCCCCCCCCCCCCCCATCTCACTCTCTTTCTCTCTTTCCTCTTGCGCAACGTCTTTTCAACTTTCGACGTAGTTTGCTACCGCCGCAATTCCGCGGATTTACAATTTCTTCACGGAGTTCCTGGGCGTGAGCTTCTTATTTTCGCGCGAGCGACGGAACGCGGTTCTCGGCACCTCTCGAGGTGTTTCGCGACTCCTTTCAGGACTCGCGATCTATTATCATAAATTGAAAGCACTTCCGAGAGGATATTCCAGGGAAATAATGCCGTTTTAATGTAGGCTCGATCACACACGGAAGTGCGGTCGCGCAGAGATTCGGAAGTGAGGTCGACGCGCGTTCGTTGTCGTCGAGCAAATTTGTAGTAGCAACAAGCGTGACTTAAATTTCGCGTCTCGCGCGTACGCAAACAAAATTCTTCATTGACCAACGTGTTCCGTATCTATCAGATAGCAATAACAAACAACCGAGCTTCAGGCTCGAGTTTCGAGCTGCGAGTTAAAAAAACAAACTGTGTTTTTGTTTGCAGAATCGCTTGTCGAAGTTCTCGGTTGCCAGTGTATACGCGAATTTCGAGAGTCGGTTGGGCGACAACCCGCCCGTGTGTGCCGTGTAAGAACGTGTCCGGAATGCGCGCTTTGCCGCGATTTGCAGGCGTTAAACAGCCCGTGGAATATCGCGGAGGCTGCAGCGTTCGCGTTCGCGTCTAACAGTCGGTTGGCTACCACTGCGAGCAATCGATCAATCAGTCAATCAGCCGATCGGTTGCTCTAAACAGCGGTTCCGCTCTGACAGCGAGCTTCGAGCGTTATTAAATGCGGGGCCGCTCGCTCAGTTTGATACATGCTCAGGGCGAACTGGAAGACCAGCCCTAACGACCGGGCCGGCCTGACCCCGCTGAAATTCTCCGCATACTTCTGACCGCGTTACCGATACCGGATAAACTTCACGAAGAGCTCTCACCTCCGAATATTCTCAAATTTGGCAGCTCGGGCTCGCCTTCTGACGAGGAAGGAGTACTCCAATAGGACTTTTAAACGAACTTGCGACTCCGTGAGACATGTTCAGTGTTCTCTCTACGTTCAACGCTCCGGCGTCCCTTCGCGAAGAAGAGAAAACATTCCGGACGAAATGTTGACGCTGATGAATTAATTTCGATAGAATATTGCAACCGAAGCTTGTTTCCCAAGAGCACACGCCGAGTAATGTCTTTATGTATTAATTCCGCTCAAAGACGTCCGTTCTTTTAACAAGTTTGCGAAACACTCAATCATTGATCCTTCTTAGTCATACTCTGGGAAAACCTGTTTTTTCTTCGTAACCAGCGGAGGTTCTTCACAGTTTTACTTGCGAAGTTCTCTTTAGGAATTATAAAGTGCAGGCAAGAAGTTCAACTGCAATGTTGTTAGCAAGAAAAAAATCAGGTGTTTCTCTAAAGCGTCACAATAACTAAGGGGATGTCAATAATTGAGTGTCTTATCTTATTAGAGAGAACTAATTTCGACAGAATATCACAGCTGTATTTTATATTCGAGGGCGACACGCAAATTACCGCGTCCTCGCGTCTTAATTCCGTTCAAAGGAAGATTCTTCCTTTAACAAGTTCTTCGGGAGAAGTTACCTCGCGCTGAAATAAAGCTACATTTACGAGATTGTCCTCTAACGCGATCATCTGCAGCATCACGCGTGTCCGTGTTCACCTCGCTTCTCCTAAATATCTCACGGTCGTCGCACTCGAATGCTCGCGCGCCGGAGGGTTGCGACGTTAATGTAGCAGAATCGCCGAACACACGCGGCGAGTCCGAGGCCGGAGACGGGTGGAATCGGATTCTATTCCGCGCGCCCACGGAAAGTAAGCTCTCCCCGAAGGGGAAGGAAATTTATCGCGCGTCAGACTTCGACTTGTATCGGCAGAAATAAAAGTCGGACGGCGATCGTGAGGACGTTTAAAAATGATTTAATGCGGCCTGGCTCGCCACTCGCGAGAGGCGCAGTGGTGCGGGGGTGGTGCTCCGTTAGCTGGAGGCAACTTGTTGCACGCCGGTGACACACGACGCCCTTATACCTAGCCCGTGTCTGAAGACTTGCCCCTGTGTGTTTGTCGCACCTAATCCGTTTTCGGTGACTTTCCTGCCTTCTCTGGAACGATTCGTCGCCGGTCCATCGCGCCCCCGCTTCCATTCTCTCGCGGGGAGTTGCCTGCCTCGAGGAATGCACGGAGCGATCGTTAATCGCGACCGATACTGAGCTTATTCTGTAACTTTAACTTTGACAATGTCGTTATCGTTACGTTTTCTATTTTAGAGTGAATCAGTATAGATATTGCTGATCGAATCAGTAGCAGGATTATTTCGCCAATGATCAGTGAGGCATCCGCTGATTTTCAATAGAAACATTCCCATCTTATTGCTTTTATTTCTCACTGATTTTGGTAAAAGTAAGGTGTCACTGTAAATTCTACAATGCCCAAATTTGTTACGGATGTCAAATTTGTTACGTGTCATAATGAATCCGACTTTTTGTCTTTGTGATGATGAAATTAACGGCTTCTATGCGTCTTGCATGCAATGGCACTGTATGCGCAAAGAACATCAATAATAGGAATAATTGCGACTATTTATTGATCTCTTTAGCAAAATTTAACTGACTGTGTTGCCATATTTATAATTGAATCATCAGTTAATAATATAACTGCACCAGTTATAACTTATAAGATTTTACTGTAATTGCATTGTCGTACTTATAGTTGAAGCACCAATTATATTTGTAGCATTTTAGTGAGGAATACACTGATTGTATTTTAAAGGACTCGTAGCGTATCTTTTCTGCCACACGTTATACCTGCGTTAACGTAACGACTACGACATTGTCGTGAAAAATTGCAGGACAGGCTTATAGTCGCGATTCTCGTACATCGTTATTTCGCTCTGCGTAGCGACGAGCGGGACAGAACGTGCAAATTGTAAGTATCGATTTTTATGATACCGCGCACGTAGAGGAACTCGCGAGTCAGCTTCCTCGCAGCATTTTGATTCAGCCACGGGGGTCTCCTTCTTTCTTTCTTTCTCTCCTTCTTTTCTTCCTTCCTCCCTCGTTTCTCCAACGTAGAATTTGCCGCGTAAACGAGGTAGACGGTAGATTCCCACTAAGCCGCAGATGTTTCCTTAGGAGGACTTAAGGATTTGGGAGATTTTTGAGTGCGGTTTCAGGCCGCGCGTCGAGGGTTGTTTTTCTTCAGGATTTCGCCGTTGCGCTCCGTGACCCCGTGGTCTTTGGCAAAGTCGTGAAAGGCCGAACGTCACTTTAAAATCGTAACGCAAAAAATCGACTCACACCGGCGAGTTTGTATGAATTCTGTGCGAATAAATGGGCGATGCCCACTTGAATAAATTTCGGCAGAAACGTACCGTTTCCTGAATCAATCGCAATTAACCGGTCTGTGTCTCGTCACTGTCGTCATTAATCCTTGTTGCTGGCTCATTCGTCGTCGCATGAGCTCTCCTTTTGCTTTGAATTTGCGCATCAAGTTCTTATGCGGTGGGTGGAATAAGGGACGCTATAATTGAATTGCCGTGTTTCGCTCTCCTTGCGCGAAATAGGGTTCAACTGCTAAATTGATCCGATAGAATTAGGATCGGCCAACTATTTCGATGAAATTGCTCGCAGTTAGGACTTTGTCCGATGTGCACAAACATTGACGTTGAACGTGAGAGGAGATCCTCCCGCTGATTACGGGGACGTTCACGTGACTTCGAGAACGATGTTGATCTTGTGCCGCTCTTTGACGAGATGCAGCCGAGCAGAGCAAAAATATATTACGTGCTGACTCGCGTGTATTTTTCTCGCATGGATTGCGAGATCTCTCTGTCGCATGTAACTCGACGATACAGTATGCGGAAGCTCTGCAGCTGGAAAAAGCCACGTTATCGATACGGTTACAAAGCGATCGGATGAAAGCTAAACTAAAAGTCTCGCTTGTCTTTCTCGCCGAAGTTAATCGGAAGCTACAGCGAAAGTGGCAAAGCTCATTTTATGTCGTGCGATTCGCGATTCGCTTTAGGATCATCTTTCGCTGAAGGCTTTCTCTTTTTCTCTCTCTCTCTTCTTCTCTTTCCCTGTGCCTCTCCCGCGTATATGAAACTCTCGTGTAATCCTTTTTCACCAGCACCGTTGGAGCATTAATTTGAAAAAAAGTCAGTATTTCGCGAAAATTCTCCCGTCGCCCGCGATTGCACGGTACACTTGACGTTAACGAGCCCGATCAAAAACTCCATCGGCGTGTGAACACCCGAGTGCCTCTCTTCGTCTTCCATGAGCGCGACTGCCGAGCTCGCGAATCGAACAAGAGCGCAAGATTGGATCGTAGGAATGAGGGAAACGGCTCGTTTACGTCTAACTAACGTGAAATTTCCAGAGCACTCCCGGCTCTTCTCAACGAATCGACGTTCGATGTTCTTTGATCGCGCGCCATTAACCGGCCGGCTCGTTCAATGCCGCGCGAGTAGAATCGCGCCGGTGGCTAATGCGGCCTAAAAAGAATCCGAGGATATGAATCGAAACGATGTGAAACGCGGCTTCGTCGGGAGCGACTCGCTCGAGTGCTACTGCGCTCCTTTCTCTTAACTCTCCAAAGGGCACGTTGAATGTAAATTTCACTCGAGATTATTTATAGTATGAATAGATTGAACGAATTAATAATTTTTTCTTTGTTGTTTAATACTTATTAATTAATATTAATATATAATATAATCATAATTATATATTATATAATTATAATAATTTAATTTAATATTTATGTGGCACTATATTTTAAAATATATTAAAAGTGTGGAACTTTATAATTTTAATGTTTTTTCTTGATAATAATTCTCGATAAGTTCTGTATTGAAATGAGCCCAAAACACATTTCTTACAAGTTAAATGATTCTAAAAGTTCCACACGGTTTATTACACAAAATTTCATTTTAATTCGCAAAGAAGGAAACGTTTAAAAAATCTATATCAAATGCGCTTCACACGCCCATTATTTGCAGAAAAATTTCGATATATGCGTGATTGTTTTCCGCTAAATATGACAAAAGAATGCAGCGTGTATTTATATAAGATCTACGGGAAAATTGGCAAAATCGTATGTCTTCTAAATTCTCGTCAACGTATCAGATTTTTTCTTAATGTTTGTAGCATACGCACAAAATAAGATATAGTTTGAACATTTTTATTTATATTTCTCATTGCTTTATCTCTCATTTTTATCGTGTTTGATATATGTGTCGTTCATATCCAATAATTCATTTCATTATCGATATTTTTCAAATTTGTTATTCACTTTGACATTTTCTTAACGGTCTCGTCTAACTTCGAAGAACTGATAAAAATTATATTTTTTTCTTTTTAATCCGATAATATAGATCAACAAAATCCGAGTAATTAAATTGGAAGAGAACGGTATCGATGGCGTCCGCGGCTTTTGCGCGAGGCTTGATTTCATTAACGTCGATAGTAACCCTCAATTTAACTGATTGGCTTTCGCTGAAACTGGAAAAATGCGCGGAGAGTCGGACGAACTACGGTCGCGCTTCGGACAAGAGCTCTTCGTAAATCACATTTTTGTAACTTTGCGCGCGGTCGAATACAAACCGGCTATGCGAAGATTAACCGATACGCGACGACGCACAGGTAACAAAGTGAATCTCATATCTCACCTGAACTTTCGCGGCGACCCGAGGGAGTAAACCACTTATTACGCGAGATCGCGCGATAAGGGCGCGAATTGTGGCGCACTCTTTGCTGTGCTGCGTACGTTCAGCGTTTGACTCGTTAATTTACACAAAGCAGATAAATTAGCCGATAGGAAGATCATAAGAGAAATGCCGCAGATATCACCGCGGTGGATATTATCGGGCATATTTGAGCGTTTTCTATATTTGTCGGTTAAATTGCAAATACGGTAACGTCGGTTTCGGGTGCTTTCGCAATGATTGCCCTATTTCGCATTTCACACATGTATACCGTTCATGAAACGCGCTGCCAATTACTTCGACGCAAGCACTCGCCGTTCAGGCTTGCACCAATGATTCAAACGCATGAATTTCAAACTACGCACCGCGTAAATAGGTTGCGGAAATCGTAACTAGTAAAATAGTTACGGTCTGGCGTAGCCATGAGGCGAAAATATCTGTGCCGAGTAAAGCGTGAAATTAATTTCGCGATACTTTCTTTACGTGTCTTTCACCGATGATTTTTGAGGCACGCAAAGTCCCGTGAGACTTTTGAGACACGCGAGTGATCGCTTCTTTCTATCTAATTTATGGATAAACTGATTTGACTGAGCTGTACGATTTTGTGCATCGACGTATGAATATTTGGGCAGAGCCCAAACTATATACTGTTAATATTAGGACCTTAACTTAGTTTCCGCCCGCAAATGTTAGATGGCAATGCAAACAGTTCTAGTAGTCATTACTAACGAAACAGGTAGTTTGTGATTAATTTCGACATTTCTCGATAACATTCAGTCAGCATACACAATTATTTTCCTAAACAACAATTTCTTTTGCTTTGTGAAAAATGGAACGCGATAAAGTGTTTTTTCGACATGTG
>NW_022639533.1:1145098-1152139 GCF_010583005.1 Odontomachus brunneus
CACGCTTCCGAAATGTTGAAGAAGTGCGAGAATGGGTGGACGAATGGATTGCTTCGAAACAAACATCGTTTTATCGAGATGGTATCGCCCAGTTGCCAGAAAGATGGCAAAAAGTTGTAGAAAGTGATGGAAAATACTTTCATTGAAATAATTTAAATAAATTTTTTACAATAAATGCTTTTTCTCAGTATTTTTTGGGCGGAAACTAAGTTAAGGTCCTAATACTATGTACTACCAGAGATATAGAAAAAGCTTAGCTATACAGTAATATAGCGCAACAAAAACAAAATCTACAAATATGTTTGCGTTATTTTAAAATTTTCCTGAACCCTTTACGAAAGTTAGTGAGTGATCGAATATTTGTCTCACAAACCCATCATTGTATGCGGAGGGTTCACCTCATCTCTATCCAGACATTCACCATTTCGATGGTTTCGCGGCTAAATCGATTTTTTCTTTAGCTCAAACATATAAAGTAGCGCATCACACATAAATTGTGCGTTTACGCAATTCAGCAATCTTTGAAAAGAGTTTAGTCCATTCCACATTCGATACTCTCTATGCCGTTTTCCCATGTATCCTAGAGAATTGCTAGGACGATAGGCAACGTCAAAATACGTGGCGAGAGGGAGAGAGAAAGAGAGAGTTAGCGAGGTCGCGGAGTCGCGCGCGAACCTAAATTCTAGCTAATAGTTTGGTCCCCGACCAGAGCCCGCGCAATTTAGCTTCCACGGCTTCGTTCGTCCCCCGCGATTGTCCCAGTCTCGTCGGCAACCTCACGTTTCATGCTCCCGCGCACCACTCGCCTTCCTGCAAAATTCTCACCCTCGCTGTCCGCCATCCGCCGTACTTTCATCCCTATCGTTCCCGGTGACTCGTATCCCTGTCTTACGAGAGGCAAAGTAGCGCGCGGCACTCCCGACGGGCAATGTTCACTATATTAACACCTCCATCCAGCCTTAATGAATCCCTCAGTTTCGGCGAGATCGAGGATGGGAGAAATCGCCCTAGTCCTACGTATACCGAGCGTTTCAGAATTAAGAGCGAGGACTCCTCATTCTGATTAATGGAATTCGCGAAAATCGGCTAAAAATCGTCAAACTAATCGTTTCCGACATACTCAACTTTTTTGTTTGTTGATCATATTTTTTATACAATTACACACACTGTGATCATTATTCGTCTTAAATAATTTTCGTATTACAAGACCACACATCGTAAATGTATTATGCTTATTTTATCTCTTGAATTTTTCTTTGGTACTTTTTACTACAAAGAGATAAATAAAAATTTATTTATTTATTTATTTATTTATTTATTTATTTATTTATACGGTTTTAGTAATTGAAACAATTCCATGAAACTAATTTCGTATACTTCATAATGACAAAAAAAACTTGATAATGAAGTTTTTGAAAACGTAAAATTGAACGAAAAAATGTTTTAAACGAAACTTTAGTGATATTAAATAAACTTGATAATTTTGCATAATGATTTTGAAAAATGTCATTTTTTCACATAGCCTCATCCTGTATTATTATCCACAAACAAAAATTTCAAGGTACAAATTAAATGAAATTAACATAAAAAATTATTTAAAAAATAAAAATATTTTTTCTGAAAAAGATTGAAATAAAAAAGCTTCTTATGTGACTATTTATTGTAGACGTTTTGACTTGTAAAGAAATTATTGCGAGTCGATGTTTTGGTCACATTATTTCACGCGTTCGCCATTAGATAGATACTACCTTGGTGGTCGTATATTTGCGTAACAAACGCTCTTGGCTTTTACCTTCTAATCGTGTCTCCCGTCGCATCGATCCTCGAAGAGATCAACGTGAAGATTCGCGCACAAAAGATTTTCAAGATTAACGTCTGAAGACCCACCCAGTCTCCAACCCTCCCAGCCTCGATCCTCGTAAGAACGGGATCCCCGTGTGCATCGGCGGGAAGGAAAGCAGGCAGGCAGGCAGGCAGGAAGGAAGGAAGGCTCGGCACTTCGGTGTAATGTATGTGCACGTCGCCTCGCGACCTTTCGGCAGAAGGCGAACCGTGGAAGGTTAAACGTACGGGCCGGAAGAGGGGAGTGAGCGGGTTGGCGGGCGGAGGTGGGAAGGGCACGGTTGATACGTACGAAATCCCGCATGGTAGTGTAGAGAGGGAAGCCCATCTCATACGCGTTCAGGGGACAAATTATTTCCCCATTTTATGGCCCGCTAAAATATAAATCAAGTTCTAAATTAAATTCCTCACCCCGCACGCCTACTACGTGGCGAACTATAACGAGCATTTTATAACGCGAGTGTGTGTGCGTGCGCGTCAGGCCCGTGTGTAGAAAGGGCGCTGGAGTTGAGAGAGAGAGAGAGAGAGAGAGAGAGAGAGAGAGAGAGAGAGAGAAAGAGAAAGAGAGAGAAGGTCGGCGGCTCATTCGCGGGGGCGAAGAAGGGAGGCAGACAGAGTGGAAGCGCATATATCCCGTTGGGATATACGTGTACGTACGAGGCTGTCGAGCGATGCGCCATCGATGCGGCCTTTTTCATCCCCTCGACGTCGCCGCCACTTTTTACGAATTCCACCCGAGAATGCCAGACGTCTCGCCGTCGACGCCGCCGCCGGGGTTCGATTTAGAAAAATTACTACGCGGATAGATAGAGTTTCTTTCTTCCTTCTATCGAGACTCCGAGCGTCGTGCGTCGAGAACACGCGTGAGTCCTTACGCGTCTGCATCTTTCGAGTCTTTCGCTCTTCTTATGGCTTTTATCCGATGCCAGGAAGATCGACTTTGCGACGGACTACCCGAGTCGAAATTTTAGCCTTGCGTTCGATCTGAACTTTCGAATATTTGTGTATTATGAAGTGTACCAATGTATGTGTTTATACATGGAAACTGATGTCCTACTTAGCGCCTCTAAATGGCAGAGAACACACGAAATGTCACTTGGGGGTTCTAAAGAGGACCTTTCAGCAAAGCTGGTGAGTTTAAATTGAATCAAAAGAGGATGATATAGGCTTCAGAGAGCATCAAAGTAGATATCAAATAGAATATCGAGGTTGAAATTTCGAGGGTCAAAATTCCAAATCAAGTTATTTAACTAGTTTCAAATTCGTTCAATCGAGTCAAGATTTTAGCCCAACTTTTGATTTGAACTTTTTAACATCTGTATATTCGGAAGGATCAGTGTATATTTAATCCACAAAATGAATAAGGGGGTTATTTTTGTCCATGCGCTTTTAATAACTTTTGTTTAATAATTTTTTTTAATGACTTTGTACTTCCTCTACCTCGAAACTTTTAAAGCTTCAAGTGTTTTCTATAAAGAATTAATACAATAAAAATACTTGAGAATCAATAACGACAAAATTCATCAGTTATTATCTGATTAACAACCGGACCAAATCCACCCTGGACATGAGTAGGGAATGACCTCCCTACTCATTATTAAGATGCTGAAAACATTCACGATAAGAATTAATATGGTTAACATGGAAATTGAAATCCCTTAACATCTGAATGACAAAAAAAGCATAAAATATCTTTTAAAAAACTTCTAAAAAGGATCTCTCGGCAAAGCTAGTATTTTAAATAGAATCAAATGAAGTATGGACTTCAAAATACTACAGTAGACGTTGAATGGAATATTGTGAGATTGAAAGTAAAGTCAAAATTTCAGCTCAAGTGAAAAACTTTTGGAACGTCGCGACCAATCGTGATTCTAATATTTCGAAGACGTACACAAATTTTTCAACATTCGTTTCATGAGGGACGAAAAAATCCGAGCGTCTACGAACGTCTCACGTTAATATTAAACATGGCCTGGTCCGGTCAGGAGACGCGATAAGATCCCCCTTAAATTCGCATTATATCGCTCGCGCGGCGCCCAAAATCTGGCGATAATATAACCGCTTATGCATAGTTTCGGGCACGGGCCGAAGTTCATCCAACTTTAACTTAATCTTAACTAACGTCGGGCGCGACGCAGAAAGAGAGAGAGAAGGAGAGAGAGGGGGTTGAGAGGGAGGGAAGTAGAGACCGCCGCTGGGACCGATCAAACGAGGACTTTGGAATTTGGGCTGCAATGGGTAAGAAAAGGACGCGAAAAAACGGGACTTTCGGTAGTTGGGATCCAATACCCGCATAGTTTCCCCGGCTAACTTTAATTCGCCGTACATTCTTATTTCACGTCGCAGCGCACGTGAAATGTCGGCCCCCGAGAAGACCGATCGGTGTATGGATACTGTGTTTCAGTTTTATTATTATTAGAGTTATCGTTGCCGCGTTTTTAGCTTAATTCCACGTTCCGATCATCGGCGAAATATGCATAATTCATAATTCCATTATCGAGCAGAATTAACGAGCGATGCCAAGTATATATCATCGATAATTGTTATCTGAGCTGCCGAGATATCGTCTTTTGAATGCAGAGAGTTGCGTTAAAAAAGACAAAGAAAGAAAAAATATACATTTGCGGTATACACGATGGAAAGTCGAGAATATGGATAAACGGCATATTTGTATCGAATGTTTGGCGGAAGCTGCAAGAAAAATATGCGAGTCAGGTGCGCAATGTTAAATTGCTATCCAAAGGGCTATTCACCGGTGCATACCAAACAGCAAAAACAATATCGTCGAATCGCCAACAACAACGTTAAGCACGCAATGCAATTCCGATCGGCAAAAGCGAGACGGGGAAAAAAGCGGAGAAAAAAGGAATATCGCGCAGCGGGCAAACTTATTTCGGGCAATTGCAGCGACACAAACGCGACATAAAACAGATCCCCGCTGATTTTCGTCTCGATTCGTTCGAAAAGAGTAGACTTATCGAAAATAGAACGCCACGGACTGGATCTTTACCTCGTGAGAATTTTGTTTTCGTATCTTTGTCTACTTGGGTTAAGAACTTTATTCAGCGACGCTCGCTATTCGCGGCGTTGCAAATTTGATGCGCCGTGAATCAGCCGGCGCGATTATATCTGTCTAAGATGAAGAAGAGAGAGAGAAATGGAGAGAAAGGAATTAACTGACGTCTCCGTAAGGAACTGGCCGTGGCGCGATTAGAAGACAAAACCAGTGTAATAGCCCGCGCGCCACGGCGCCGCGAGACAACGAGAAATAAATAGAACGGGGCGACAGAGAGAAGGGTACGTTTGCACGCAAACGGCAGCGGGTGCGAGAACAGAGGATTGAAGAAAGAAAGAAAGAAGGGAAGGAGATGGAGGCGGATGAGGAGAAAAGCGGAGAAAGCGAGTGGGAGGATTCGAGAAATTCTCTGAAGCTGGCAAAGTGCCGTCGCAGTGAATTCAGGGGCAGTCTTTAACTGTGTAGCGAAAGCGACGACGTTCTCTCTCTCTCTTGCTCTCTCTTTCTCTATCTCCTTTCCTGCTTCTCTTTCTCTCTCTATCCCTCTCTTTTTCTTCCTCCCTCGAGAGTTAACCCTCGCACCCTCTCGTTTCCTGGGTGCGCGACCTCTCCCAGATAATTAAACGAAATTCATTTACATAGCTCGAGTAATACGGGGGCTGCGCGCGCGGCGGCGGTACGACGACGCCGTGAAAAGAGAAGAAGGAGAGGAAGGACGGAGGAGTAGTTTTACCTCGGAAAGAGGGGCGCTTATGGGGAGGGAGATGCGATAGCGGAACGAAGGAGGAAGGCGAGAACGAGTTAGAGGGAAGATGGAGATAAAACGAACAGCTGAAAGGAAGAAAGGCAGAGAGAGAGAGAGAGAGAGAGAGAGAGAGAGAGAGACGCAAGGGAGGTGAGTTGGGTTTACGGTGAAGTACTCTGTACTCTATTCTTCTCTTTCCTCTCGTTTTTGCCTCTTCTCTCTCTCTCCATCTCTTGGGAGAACACCCACGAGCGCGCACCCACTTTTGATTTTCGTGGGAGACGTTTATGTCGCGAAAACTGCCACTGTATATCAAACGGTCTTGCTGCTATCACTCCCTTTGACCGTCGACACCGCTATACATATCTTTAGGAAAGATTCCGCGAAAACAGCCGCGAAAATTTCATTCGAGCGAACGAGAAAGAGATGGGTAAGAGAAGAAGGGAGGGTAGAAGGATCCGTGGGAAAACGAGCCGGCGCGCGGTGGAAATTAACGCGCAGTCCGTTCGAGGTAACGCCGGATGAGATCCGGATTTTCGAGTCCCGCCCAACGATATCGCGCGATAACTTTCGATGCTCAGTTTAATTAGTTAACTCTCGCGATCGGCCGACAATTAATCGAGCTTGAGTTACCTTTGTTCGTAATCGCGGTATTAATTAATTGTGGCCGTACTTATTGGATTTCCATGATTTTTCCGCCATACCATATCCGAGCCGCGATGACGCGTCATTTGCGAGAGCCGCTATTGTTGTTGAAGTATCGCATACAGCAGGCCCTCAACGTTATCAAAACGCCACGATTAATCTGACGAGTGCGATTATATACATCGGGCGCTCCCGCCCGAATTTATTATACGAAATACGACGGAAATATATTTGAACACGTAATATCAACAATATATCCGATATTTTATTAAAAAAAGAAAGAAAGAAAAAAGATGAGATTTCTTTCAAGGTTAAACATGGGGATATTTCTCATCGGTTTTCGCATAGCGTTGTTTGTTGGAAAAATAGGGGAAAGATATTCGCGACTATCCAAACATAACGGCCATTATTGGGCCAAGATTCGCCGGTCAATATCGGTTTACACACATCTATTTGCAAAGTTTATTATTTTAAGATACATTTGTTTGCGTTGAACATTGTCGAAGTTCTTTACATCACATCTTTTCTTCCTCTCCCCTCTCTTACGATATTTCAAATCTTCGTAGCGTCCCGATGAAAAATTTTTCATGCAAAATTATGTATGAAATTTGTCCATACATAATTATGTATAATTATATATAATCATATAAAATTATATATAATTATACACAATTATGTATAACAATATGTATAATTACATATAAATCTATGCGTAATTATGTAAAATTATTAATGAATTTATATATATATATATATATATATATATATATATATATATATATATATATATATA
>NW_022639533.1:1152155-1165628 GCF_010583005.1 Odontomachus brunneus
ATATATATATATATATATATATATATATATATATATATATATATATATATACATAATTATACATAATTATGTATAATTACATATATAAGTAGAATGTATAAATATGAATGGACAAATTTGATACATAATAATATATAATTATGTATAATTATATATAATTTTATATAATTTTATATAATTATATGTAAAAAAATTTTCATTGGGGTTGCACGTTTCCAAGGGGATGCTGAAGTCGATGCCAAACTCTAACAATGTCGATAATGTAAAGACGATCATCACTAACATAATCATTCTATCCTTTTCGTATTTCTTGTTTATACAGAACTTACATGAATGTGTGTTGCTTTAGTTTACCATATTCAACGGAAAACCTAACCATATATGTGTAGAAATATTTCTGCAAACTTTTTCGATATTCTTAAACTTCCAAATACATATGCAAAGGTAGAGCAATGTCCTTCAAAATTTTTCTGTTTGAAGCATGCACACTTTCGCTATGTACAAGTTGCGGAATTTTTGAATTAGGCAAATATTGGCCTGACAGCTTGAGGTTTAACATTAAAAATTTTTTGTTCGTTTTCGTGACGTATCGAGCATTGCTCTTATATACTTTTGCACATACTTTCATTGCGTAAAAGCATTTGTAATTCTGTGTAACCAATACAACGTAAACTTTATAGAAAAATGTCACTGTTCTGTTGGTAAAGTTTTCAGCTTCAGCATCCCCTTAAGCGAGTCGATGTTAATGAGAAGTGCTATAGACGTCGCGACAAGCACCGGCTGTGTGTATCGAAAATCAAGAGGATTGCTGTCTAATAATGCAACGACGCAGTGCCGAAAATGCGCGCCAAAACGTGAACGATGTCGCGGTTCGACAAGGACGCGCTCTAGTAGCTACGCCTCTCTCACTCTCGCTAACGGACCGACCGCGCGAAATCCAACGTTGCGTATATCTCTCTAGTAGCGTCGTTTTGTATTTCTCTTTTCCTCAAATTATCATCGCGATTCTAACTCCTCGTTAGTAAATCCCACGATCGTTCGATTCTACTACTACTTGAGTGAATCGATGTTAATGAGAAGTGCAATAGACGCTGCGACAAGCACCGGCTGTGTGTATCGAAAATCAAGGAGATGGCTTTCTAATAACGTATTCACGATACATCCCGACATCGCTATTTCGGCACTCTCGATACTTATTTCCGCGCCAGGCTCACTTTCGATAGATAAAAGATATTTAAAACGCGGAGCGATGTTGATTGTGATGTGTCAGTGGAGGCTGCTCGTCGCGAAAAGATCGATCTACAAGACGGCCACGCAATCGACGGCGCGAAGTACCGAAAGTGTGCACTGCGGCGCACTGTGTGTACGGTGGCGCGCTCATACGCCGCCCTCTCACTGATGCCTTATCACTCCATAGATCAATAGTTACTAAAACTTCTCGACCAGAATCGCACTCGTATCTATCTGTGCATTGCTTACAATTGTTGATTTATCGAGGAAGCGAGAACGTATGGTTTAATTCGACAGTAAGGCCGGAGGCATACAAAGAACTTAAGCAGTAAAATGTAAGTAATAAACAGATTGAATCACAGTCGATAATTTTTCTTATAATCCAAAGATCAGCGAATGTGATTGATCAATTTGCTTACTACTTACGTCCTACTGTTTAAATTTTTCAATGTATTCTCGGCTTTATCATCGAATTAAGTTCACGCTTTCTGGATGAATCAACAGTCGTGAGCAATGTGCAACTAAATACGCATGCGATTCTGCAGCCTCACCCGATAAAAAATTTTTCATGCAAAATTATATATGAAATTTGTCCATACATAATTATGTATAATTATATATAATCATATAAAATTATATATAATTATACACAATTATGTATAACAATATGTATAATTACAAATCTATGCGTAATTATGTAAAATTATATATGAATTTATATATATAATTATACA
Organism: Odontomachus brunneus; assembly: GCF_010583005.1. Lineage (NCBI taxonomy): Eukaryota > Metazoa > Arthropoda > Insecta > Hymenoptera > Formicidae > Odontomachus > Odontomachus brunneus. The sequence goes on from NW_022639533.1 coordinate 1,154,120, forward strand.
TAATTATACATAATTATATATATAAGTAGAATGTATGAACATGAATGGACAAATTTGATATAAAATAATATATAATTATATATAATTATATATAATTTTATATAATTTTATATAATTATATATGAAAAATTTTTCATTGGGTATTTTATAACATTCCAACGGCATTGTTACTACCCTATAAAGGCCGATTGTTCCAACTTCTTGGTAAGTTACCTAACCTACCTTGGTAAGTTAAATCATGTCTGTCTGTAATTTGAAGAAAAAACGAAGTTTTCCTTAATTGTCAGGTAGCTTATACCAAGAAGTTGGAACAATCGGTCCTAAGACCGATTGGTCTTAAGATAATAATTAATCATGAGATAATAATCATAAGTAGGCAAGTTGATTAACCATAGTCAATTATTTTTGAAAATAATCGACTGTGATTGGTTAATTTGCTTGTGGCTTATGACTAATGACTTATTTAGAAGCCCATATAACTGCGCAACGACAATGTAAGTCTAATATTACATGCGTCATACAAGTATTATCGAACGTGTTGATTGACTGATGGATAAAATTCTCTAAAAGGTCCCTAACTTTTTCTCCATGTACCTCAGATATTCTTTATTCGACTGCGTCCGTCAAACTTGTCGTACGATACATGTAATATACAAGCCTAATGAGCCTTCTACAATAAGATATTAGCCATAAGTAGGCAAGTTGACCAATCGCAGTCGATTATTTTTGAAAGTAATTGACTATGGTTGGTTAATTTGTTTGTAGCTTATGACTAATGGTTTATTGTAGAAAACCCATGTTAACGATGCTGTCGTTAGAAGTTACAGAGTCGCATCATTGATCGGAAAGTTCTAGTAACTATCGATCTATCGAGTGGCATCGCGGAGCCGCGATCCGATAGGATGACGTAGGAGCGCCACCGTACACGCCGCAGTGTACACTTTCGGCACTTTGCGTCAATTGCGTGGCCGTCTTGTACATCGATCTTTTCATGACGAGCAATCTCCACTGACACATCGCGATTGACATCGCTCCGCGTTCTACGCATCTTTTATCTATCGAAAGTGAGCCTGGCGCGGAAATAAGTATCGGGAGTGCCGAAATAGCGATGTGCGATCATCGAAATGTATCGTGAGTACGTTATTAGAAAGCAATCCCCTTGATTTTCGATACACACAACCGGTGCTTGTCGCGGCGTCTATTGCACTTCTCATTAACATCGACTCGCTTAAGTAGTAGTAGAATTGGACGATCGTCAGATTTACTAACGAGGAGTTAGAATCGCGATGATAATCCGGGGAAAAGAGAAAGACAAAATGACGCTAGAGATATACGCGACGTCGGATCTCGCGCGGCCGGTCTGTCAGCGAGAGTGAGAGAGAGGCGTAGCTACTAAAGCGCGTCCTTGTCGAACCGCGACATCGTTCGCGTTTTGGCGCGCACTGCATCGTTGATTGCGCGGCCATCTTGTACTTCGATCTTTTCGCGATGAGCAACCTTCACTGACACATCGTGATCGACATCACTCCGCGTTCTATGCATCTTTCATCTACCGAAAGTGAGCCTGGCGCGGAAATAAGTATCGATAGTGCCAAAATAACGATGTTGCGATTGTCGGGATATATCGTGAGTATATTATTAGAAAACAATCCCCTTGATTTTTGATACACATAACCGGTGCTTATCGCGGCGTCTATTACACTTCTCATTAACGTCGACTCGCTTAAAGGGATACTAAAGCTGAAAACTTTACCGACGAAACACTGACATTTTTCTGCAAAGTTTACGTCGTATTGGTTACACAGAATTACAAATATTTTTACGCAATGAAAGTATGCGCAAAAATAAATAGGAGCATTACTCGATATGTGACGAAAATGAACAAAAAATTTTTAATGTAAAATCCCGAGCTGTCAGTTAGCGTAATATTTGCCTAATCCAAAAGTTCCGCAGCTTGTACATACCGAAAGTGTAGATGCTCTAAACAGAAAAATTTTGAAGATTGCTCTATCTTCGCAATCTGCATTTGGAAGCTTCCCAGAAAGCACAATGTTCAAAATTGGGTCATAAGACGTCTTTAAAATATCTTTAAGACATATTTAAGACAAGTTTATAAAGTATTGTCTTAAAGATGTCTTAAAGACGTCCTAAAGACGTCTTATGATTCAATTTTGAACATTTGTGCTATTTGGGTTAAGAATATCGAAAAAGTTTGCAGAAAGATTTCTACACATATATGGTTAGGTTGAATATGGTAAAACAAAGCAACACACATTCATGTAAATTCTGTATATACAAGAAATACAAAAAGGATAGTGTGATTATGTTAGTGACGATCGTTTCTGCATTGTTCGAGTTCGTCATCGGCATCCCCTTAATCGGCGTGATATCAAAAAAGAAGGAGATGTATAGCCGGCACGAAATGTATAGCGTCATTCCTTAATTCCGTCGCTACGAAAAACCACCCGCGTTCGCGGCAGAATTAAATCAAATGTGGATAAGATTCGCGTAAATGATTCGAGAAATGAAAGAGACCGTGAGTTCGTGCCGCTTGTGCTAATTAATTATCGTAAATTGAAATTCGAATACAAAATTTCTCTTCACACGTCTTCTCACTCGTCAATAAACCAAAAGAAAAGGTAATTGTCGCTAAAAATTCATTTATTATTTATTTTTACACAATTATCTACTTATACTATATATATGCTTTTTTTTACTTCTATAATTTCATTCTATTATATTATATATGTATATTCTATTCAAGTTGTGTGTGTGTGTATGTGTGTGTTTCATTGTGTTTATATTCATGGCTGTTTAAATGTTTGCATTTAATTTAATCTGTCTGTTTGTCTACTGTTCATAATCTTATATACTGAAGGGTTTCCCCCGTTCAAGAAGGATTTTTATTATTATTACAAAAATAATCAATTACTTTGGGCGCTTGTACCTTCGCATCGATTATCCCTACAGTCGAGCAAGCATGCAAATCGCAGAATACGAAATGAATCTCAGCGTGTTTAATGAGTACCACTGACAGGCAAAGAAAACGGAGGCTGTTATTGTGAGCGACGCGTGTGAATCGGCAGAGAGGGAAAGGTTGGAGGGAGGGGTGCAAATAGGTTGAACGAGGGCGCGCGGCCTGTTGTGTGTCCGTGTAATTGTGTGCGATCTCTCCTGGGCCCGGTAAACTTTGATCCCTTTCACGGCCAATACTGTTCTCCCCGTGCGCTATCCATTCTCAGTTGTCTCGCCTAACGCCTAACACATCAGCATTCTCTCTTCTTTGATCGGGTACACCTGTGCGCCCCCGAGAAATCCTGTCCGCGGCGGTTTTCTGATTTAAGGGGACCGAAGATCCCGGGAATCCGGAGACTTGACGACTCGAGGAATGGACGGACGATGCAAAAATGTTATCCTGGACGCGTGGACTCTCGAGAGATTTCGAGGGAAGACGCTCAAAGTAGTAAGGGATGTGTGAGTTCGATTCAACCCCTGGGAAACTCGGTTTCTTCTCATAGAAATCGATGTTTTTTAATCGGTTCACTCGATTCTGAAACGATTATTTCAAAGAAGAATCACGTGATATGCGCATTTATCGATTTTATTATGTTTAATACGGAAGTCATATATTGCCGTATCCAACGCACAGTGTTGCGTAGTGCTCGTTCTCATGGACAAAAATCAGTATTTGTGATCTATTCAAGATATCGATTTAAAATTTTTCATACATAAATTCTATAAAGAAAATTGTGTTTTTTTATAGTCACTAGTCACTAAATTTGAAAACAATTAAGATAATAAGGAGGAAAGGTATCAGGATCTATCCTGCACATGCACGAAAAACGGATCTGCTAGTTACGTAGCTCGTAGTAATGTCTAGAGCATACTTTGGGAGAACGTTTTTTTTGCTCTCTCAGTAACTTTTCGAAGATTTTAAAAATAGTTTTCGAGTTTTCACAAATCGGTCTTCGAAAAAATTTGTATTATTTATGCGATTTTATTATATTTCAAACACTATACTTTTGGTTTGCAAGAAGAAAGCTTTCTATGTTACGTTTCATAAAACGGCTTTTTTCATGAAAACAAACTCTTTGCAACACTACGACGTTCCATCTAATCAATATATTACTTTAGACTTGTTGACTGTATGGAATCAGGCTGTAAGTAATAAGGAGCTTTAACTTCTTTCGCTTTAGATTCGTGTAATACAGGAGATGGAAGTGTGACGGTAAATTTGGTTGTAAGCGAAAGTAACTGAGATTTTTATCGAAAAACTAGGAATTTAAGTCTGTCAAATTTCTTATTACTTCTTCAACTTAAGGTATTCTATATGACAAGATATAATAATTAGATTTCTCAAGACAACACACACATACATAAACTTCTAAAAAACGTTTTGTTTGTGCAAATATCTTTTAGGTGTCTTTAAGATACCTTTAAGGGAATGCCGAACATGAAAACTTTACCGACATAATATATATCGACTTTTTTATGCAAAGTTTACATCTTGTCGCTTGCATAGAATTATAAACGCTTTTACACAACAAAAGTGCAAGCAAAAATAAATTGGAGCATTACTCAATATGTGTCAAAAACAAAAAAATATGTTTAAATTTTGAGCTATCAGTTAATGCAATATTTGTTTGATACAAACATTCTGCAGGTTGTACATACCAAAACTGTGGGTACTCCAATCAGGAAAATTTCAAAGATCACTACTACACTTTCAGAATTTAGTTTCGATGCTAAAAAAGATACGAAAAGTTTGCAACGGCAATAATAACTGATGAAAGACGAGGTAAAGAAATTGTCGTAACGGCACACACCTGAGTTGCTTTCCTATGCGTAATAGCAATAATTAAATTATAACCGAATAAATTAAATAATAATCGAATAAAGAAGTAATAATACTTGAATATTAAATGATAGTAATAATATCTGCTCGACAATCGTGTAATAATATCCGCAAGTGGATAATAAAGAAATAATGATGATCGAATAATCGGTAATAATAATACTTGGGTAACGACTCTAACAGAAACTCTAGGCTCAACAAAAGCTAGGTAAACTGACCGTCGTATCGTCCCGCATGGACCGTTGACCGAGCGGCGCTGGGGGAGGCGCTGGGGGAGCGTGCAGCCGGGTCATGCAAACACGCGTACGTGAGCATGTGCTTGAGCGTCACACCATAGCACTATCAACCGTCGAGGCGAATGCATTGGGAGTTGCCGCGTTTTTTTCTATCTTATTCCACGCCGATTTTTAATACCGCGTTTCGACTTCGCAACAATTGAGGCGACAATTAAGACAAATTAAGACGCGTACTCCTCACGCAAACAGGTGTTGCGGGCTTTACCGCGACAGGTACTTACCTGTTTCATTTACTTTTTTACTTGTTAGATAGAGAAACGTCGTGATCGAGTTCATCAATGTCGATCAGATATTATTATCATCCATTTAATATTCGAGTATTATTACTTCTTTATTCGATTGTTATTTAATTTATTCGGTTATAATTTAATTATTGTTATTACGCATAGGAAAATAACTCAGGCGTGCAGCTACGACAATTTTTTTACCTCATCTTTAATCAGTTATTGCCGTTGCCCAGTTATTGTTATTCATTGTTATTACGGATTATTCGATTATCGTTATTCTATTATTATTTACTCGCGGATATTATCACACAACATCGAGCAGATATTATTATCACTACTATTAAATATTTGAGTATTATTACTCTTTTATTCGATTATTATTTAATTTGTTCGGTTTTTTAATTATTGCTATTATGCATAGGAAAGCAACTTGGACATGCCGTTACGACAATTTCTTTACCTCGTCATTAATCAGTTATTATTGCCGTAATCCAGTTATTGTTATTCATTGTTATTACTGATTATTCGATTATCGTTATTCAGTTATTATCCGCTCGCGGCTATTATCACACGATTGTCGATCGGATATTATTATCACTACCATTTATTATTCAAATATTATTACATTTTTATAACAATTATAATAATATATGCTTGACAATTATGTGATAATAGTCGCGAGCGGATAATAACTGAATAACGATGATCGAATAATCGGTAATAATAATGAATAACAGTAACTGGGCCACGGCAAAAACAACTGATTAAAGACGAGGTAAAGAAATTGTAACGGCACGCCCAAGTTGCTTTCCTACGTGTAATAGCAATAATTAAATAATAACCGAATAAATTAAATAATAATCGAATAAAGAAGTAATAATACTTGAATATTAAATAGTAGTGATAATAATATCTGTTCGACAATCGTGTGATAATATCAGCGAGTGATAATAATGAAACAATGATCGAATAATCGGTAATAACAATATCTGAGCAACAGCTTTAACAAAAACTCTAGGCTCTACAAAGGCTAGGTAAACTAGGACTCTTGTAACGGCTCGCTCGTGCCGCTGACTCAGCGGCGCTGAGGCAGGAGGGGGGCGCGCGGCCGATCATGTAAACACGCGTGCGCGAGCGTCACGCCATAACACTCTCAACCGTCGAGATGAGCACATCAGGAGCTACCGCGTTAGTTTTTAGATTATTCCGCGCCGATTTTTAATACTGCGTTACGATTTCGTGACAATTGAGGCGATAATTAAGGCTCTTGGGGAGTCGCATCATCCATCTCTTTTTAATGACGTTAGAAGCGAGAAAACGCATGCTAAAAATTCCTGCAAAGTACGTCAAGATAAACAGATATATCCACAAAACCATATTTGCGATCGATTAAGTACACCTCTAAAATACTCCGTACACTTTCTTTTTGTTCTAACAATCAACAGATAATTATAAAATAAATTTGACGTGCAATCGTCTTTTCTAACCTAATTTCCTCATTATATTGTCATATTAATTTTTCGATTATCTATTGATTTTTAGAACAAAAGGAAAGTGTACGGAGTATTTTAGAGATGTATTTAATCGATCGCAAATGTCGTTTTGTATCTGTTTATCTCGACGTATTTTGCAAGAATTTTTAGCATGCGTTTTCTCGCTTGACGTCATTCTGACGTCATTAAAAAGAGATGGATGATACGACTCCCCAGGAGCCTTAAGACAAATTAAGATGTGTACTCCTCACGCGAGCAAGTGTTGCGAGCTTTACCGCGTTTTATTTACTTTTTTACTTGTTAGATAGAAAAACGTTGCGATCGAGTTCCTCAATACCTATCAAATATTATCATCATCCATTTATTATTGGAGTATTATTACTTCTTTATTCGGTTGTCATTTAATTATTTTTATTGCGTATTGGGAAGCAACTCGAGCGTGTCGTTACGACGATTTCCTTACCTCGTCTTACTGTCGTGTGTAATTACTTGATACTTCCGGATATCATTATATAGTTGTCGATTAGATATTAATATCATCATCCATTTGTTATTCGAGTATTATTACTTCTTTATTCGGTTGTAATTTAATTATCTTTTATTGCGTATTGGGAAAGAACTCGAGCGTGCCGTTACGATAATTTCTTTTCCTCGTTTTGCTATTGCGTGTAACTAACTGATATTAAATTACTAAATTAAATTAAATTTCTGTCATAGATATCCAATAGAGCAGACGTAGTCACACGACTCTAGGGAATGCGATGCCTGGGCGATGCCACGCCGGAGGATCCGGCTCAGGCCTGGCAGAGTTGGTGTAAAGGTGAGTTTCACTAATTTGAATTCATAATTTCGATAAATCCGATAAATTCCTTGAAATTCTCTTGTTTAAAATCGAGTTCCTTAATGCCTCTATTATCGTGTATAATACTAAATTAAATCTGATTTCTGTTGCAGAGACGAAACAGACGACCAGTTGACTCTTAAGGGCTGCTGCGCCGGAGGATCTGGCTCGGGCCGAGCGGGGTTAGCTCAAAGGTAAGCTTCATTATTTAACACTTGTAATTAGAAATCCGACAAGATTGATAATTCTCTTACTCGAAATCGAGATAACTTGAATCGAATCAAAGATCGCGTTAAGTCGTAATTACACGGGGAGAATTTTTTCTGAGTAACATCACCACCTGAAAAATTTTAGTTTGTTCTGATTAAGAGATTTATTTGCAACGTCGAGAAAAAGGAAAGTGGAATATTCCAAATGTGAATACATTCCGAAAAATTTTTCCAGCATAAAAAATACTGCGTTTATTTTTTTTTAATCCTTCAAACTTCTTCACTCAAATCGTCATCAATGTATAAATCTAATTGGCGAAATGGCATTTTTCTGTTCCAGAAACGAAAGCAGGATGTGGCCTGATCGGCGCTTTGGTGAGTCAAAACAAGAAACATATTGGTAATAGAAAGATAAAAAGTCTTTCGATGTAGTGCATGCTTGTCGAATCAATGCGATTTACTTTGCTGTAGTGCTGTAGTATGTGTACGTGTCGTCCAATAAAAATCACGCTGCTCGAAACAATTGGAAGATCGCTTTTCCAAATAATAGTATTAGTGATAATACATATTTTACATAAGTTTGGCAAATAAATTTTCAAGTATTTTTTTCCCAATGTAGATATATTTAGAAAATTTTTAATTTAGATTATTGATTGGCCGATGATTTTTGTCGGAGGAAATTTTGATTAATCAAATCTTAACACTCTCTGGTAGATACTTAAAGTATTGAGCATACGCTGTGAACATTCAAAATTTTGTAAAATTATTCAGTTTAATTGAATGCGATCTTCCAAGTGTCTCGAGCAGTGCGCCATCGTACAAAGAGATTGCGCCAACACGCAAAAGGATTGCGCAAAAATGCGCAATCACATCACCCGTGTTATAGATTTTCCGCCGGTTGTTAGTTTTCTTAATTTTCTCTCTCGTATGAGCTTGAATCGCGATTGCATTTCATAAAATAAAGTTCGTGCTTCGTTATTAAGTAAAATTCGTCTGTGATATCGTGCGGCATCTGCGTGAAGCGATTTAATATGATCGTATAAACTGCTCGCAAAATGAATTTCATGATTGTCGGAAAATTTTCAGGTTTCAATTTTTCACTTAAAGTTAGAGTTTCCTAACGCGGGACATAACAGAGACAATGCTAGCGAGTGTTGATCCCTCGCGAGAAACGCGATGTACACAAGTTAGGGATGCGAGCAGTGCTACACAAATGTGCCCGTACACGCCGCAGCGTGCGAAGAGAAGTGTCCCCTCCATACGCTTTCTCCTAACGCACACAACGCTGCTGCTCCGTCTATCGGGGTGAAGTTTACACCGATAGACGGAGCAGCATCGTTGTATGCGTTAGGAGAAGGCACATGGAGGGGACACTTCTCCTCGCACACTGCGGCGTGCACGGGCACATTTCTGCAGCACTGCATGCGAACAGTTGTTTGTTTATTTACGCGGCGCGCGACAAGTTCCATCGAACGAAGATAGACGTCTCACGCGATAACATTTTTTTCGCGTGAATTTTGAATAGAATCTTTATTTCTATTGTCACAATTTTTATAGTTTTTGATTTTCCATTCACGCTCGTGTTCGCGATTATTAATTTGATAGGTTTGCGAATTTCATCGGATCGTATTTGCGGAAAAGTCGCGAGCGAACTTCGCAGAAATATTGCGGAGTTGTTATCCGCAAAAGTATTGCGGAATTGTCTTCGCAAAAGTATTGCGAAATTGTTATTCGCAAAAACATTGCGGAATTGTCTTCGCAAAAGTATTGCGAAGCTGTTATCCGCAAAAATATTGCGGAGCTGTATTGCAGCCTATTATGCTGCACCATCGAAACGTTACATTACGGATATTCCGTGTCGTACGTGAACATTTCGCACAGATTACTTCGCCCACGTGTCGAAAGATTTCGCGAGATCGGCCTTCACGTCGCGTATTCCCTTCGCTCGCAGATTTCGTTTTCTTCGTAAGCGATTCGCATCGCGCGTGTATCAAAGCGATACACTACAACTCGATCGGACCGTTGCTGAATTCATCGCACATATTCGTGGTTTATCCGTAAGGCCGATATTTCCTGGAAGCAAACGCAATTCGCGATATTTCATACGCAGTTCGCAACTCGGAGTGTATCCCGTCTCAGCAGAAACAGGATTTTTCGTGAAACCTCCGTTAGATTAGTAGTCGGGAGTGAATTACAGGCGACGTGGGACACGAGGACTATTGCAGTGTCAGATGCAACAACAGGATGGCTGATGGACCCTGGACACCGTGGGACGACGCGCAATGGTGAGCGCTCAATTTAGACGCTCATATAGTAAATACAAAGCGTCACTTTACGTAGATTACATGCACGTGGACGTAAATCGCATTGGGTCCGACGGGAAGTAAAGTAAGAATTAGAATTTGCAATTCGCCGGAGATACGTAAGAATGATCCAACCAAAGAATTTAGCTGTGATTTTCGCAATAGTTTAACGAGTTAAACATTTCCATTTCTTTAAGAGTACTGACTAGCTCAGACCTTAGAAAAATGTGCAAAAAACGTGATTGGTAAAAAATAAATAAACTGCTTCTTAATTTATTTTTTTTATAAGGCTTGAATTTTTTGTTTAGATTAAAAAGATGTGAATGGAATATTTATTGATAAAAGGTTATACATTTTTTAATTGAATCACTCTTGCATAACAATGGTCAATTGAAATTTCGACTCGATAGGCTTCCTTCTCGTCGGATTATTTCTTGATGATACATTAAAATGATATATTTCCATATATCATATTTATATGCTCTGTATATGTTATATATGCTATTTTTATGGTTTATATATGTTTTATATATACCCAATGCTCTATATATACTATTTGATTAATATACTTGAAATGATGATAACGTTTTCTACTTTTTGATGATCGCTCTACGTAATCGACGCTTATCAAGTTCGTTGCTCGCTCCGGTATCCTCTTAAGACGCATTTTGAAAGTTTATGCTGAGTTTATTAAATATATTGGACGTAAAAAAGTATAATCCTCATTGTGTGATTTTCTTGTCTCGATATTTAGGAAATAAATTCCAGTTATTTTGATCCAAAATTTATTAAAAAATCGGGTGTTGTAAAAGATCGCTCGAGTTAACATATTAAAACATGATAGTGGTCGACTAAATTTGGTTTTCGGAGATAAATCTCCATGTATTTAAGTTTGATGGATTTTGTGAAATTAAAGAATTCAAATTACAACCAATTCAAAATTACGAACGAGAATAATTTGGTGATTCGAAAACAAAGAAGTGATATCGGATATTCGGCGATTTCGCGCGATTTAATTTGGTCAGTTCGGATATAATTAAATTCAATCGGGATTGTGTCATCTATGAACAATGACGGCGTGTAAGAAATGCTGAAAAAAAGAGAAAGGAATTTTAAATATTCAGGGTTTTCCAATATTTGCCGCCAGTGCAATTATCTAATATTGGATATGCTAATAATTAAATAGTTCTATAATACGATACGACACCACACACACACACACACACACACACACACACACACACACACACACACACACACACACACACACACACACACACACACA
>NW_022639533.1:1165742-1169845 GCF_010583005.1 Odontomachus brunneus
ACACACACACACACACACACACACACACACACACACACACACACACACACACACACACACACACACACACACACACACACACACACACACACACACACACACACACACACACACACACACACACACACACACACACACACACACACACACACACACACACACACACACACACACACACACACACACACACACACACACACACACACACACACACACACACACACACACACACACACACACACACACACACACACACACACACACACACACACACACACACACACACACACACACACACACACACACACACACACACACACACACACACACACACACACACACACACACACACACACACACACACACACACACACACACACACACACACACACACACACACACACACACACACACACACACACACACACACACACACACACACACACACACACACACACACACACACACACACACACACACACACACACACACACACACACACACACACACACACACACACACACACACACACACACACACACACACACACACACACACACACACACACACAAATGGGGTGGATGAGATAAAATGACAAGCCGAATATATAAATTACATTTTGATTTTATATATTCGCGAATTTCGCGAATCATTTAACGCGCGCCTCTTTTTGGGGAATGTAATGTGCATTACTTTTGTCATCATTTATTCACTGTGCGTAAAATGCGTCTATTAAATTAATTATTATACACGAAAATTCACATAATTGAAAGAATGATCTAGACTAATTGACTATTGGACACATAAATAAATCCCATTATACGCAATTCTCTCTCGGTGCCGCGAATATTAGCTTCGTGAGTTAGTTATCAAAATATTAAACATTAAAGTTCTAAAAATCGCGCAGCGCTGAACGGCGTTCGATTTAATTGCGGCGCAGGAGAAGTCGTGTTCATTCTCGACAATGAATAACGTTCGGTTTACCAAATGCGCCCATTACGGGTTGCGCCCTGTACAAAAGCCACGTCCAATTATCCCTCGCGAATGCCGGTGGCGTGCTCACGGCCGCGGCGTGCCGCGAGGCTCGACTTGGCTCGCGAAAAACGAGCGGAAAAGAAATATCCTCTCGCGTCTATAAAAATCCGGCCGAATTGCCGGCGTGCCCGCGCGAATATATGCGCGTCGTCTTGTCGCTACAAATGAAATTCATGAAACCGACATACGGGGGTGGCCGGTCGCCGCTGGTCTCGCAATGCAAACATTCCGGCGTGCCAATAAAAGGGAGGACAGTGGAAAAGGGTGGCGCGCGGGCGGACGCGGTTCTCTCCCCGGCGTAAAGAGGAAAAATTCGAACACCTCGACGGGCAGAATCGCGCGAGCGCCCGTGGTGTCAGGGGAAAAGCGGCAAAGAGCAGGAGAAAGAAAGAGAAAGAGAGAGAAGGACAGAGAGAGGGCAAGAGCGAGGAAGAGAAGAGGGGTTGGGGGAGAGGGGCTTTATGAGCGGCGGGCATCTGCATGGCCTCTCCATTGTTATCTCCGACAATAAAAGCCGACCGAATCCAGGTTGCACGCGTTGCCGTCGCTGTCGCGCTGTTGTTGTTGCCGTGCGCGTTTAATCTTCATACTTTCGAGATCGCGCCGGCCTGGGCTCAGAATAATTGAATTTGCCTTCGTTTGATGGCGACGACGACAACGACGACACGGCGGTCATATGCCACTTACGGCCGCACACGGAAACTACGAGCTCGCTTACGGGCTGTCCTCAGTCGTATCGTGGTGAAAGGTTCAGCTACAACTGAAACTACGGAGTTGAAGAGAGTGTCGGGTTGTCTCGATCGACTTTGAGTACACGGCTAAGGGATGCACGACGAGAGGGAGGGAGGGAAGGGTAGTTACCGTGAAGCCGTAACGCAGTGAGATCCAGGCGACCTCCAATCGACGGAGGCTGGTCCGCGCTTCCTGTTGACATGAGCAAATGTTGAACATTCAGTTATATCGGCGATTGCCCTGGCTCGATGAAGAGAGAGAGAGAGAGAGAGAGAGAGAGAGAGAGAGAGTTTCTGCTTTTCCGTTGTTTGCACATACCTGTAGATATTCACGTAATCTTGCTGCTGCATGGAAAAACGATCCAGTAGATTGAAATCTCTCTTGATACATTAAATTGATCATTAGCTACCTGTTACTTCGATGTGAACGCGTATATAACGTGTGTTAAGTGCAAAATTTCGTAGAAAAACTCGGAGAAATCGCGACAACGTCGATTCCACATCGATTTTAATCCTCACATGGCACACATATTTGAGCATTTAAAGTTAAAAATTATGTGGAGCCAAAAAAGATACCAGTACTCGTATGTGTTAGGATTAAAAATTCAGAGTTATAACCGAATGGATGACTTTTATAAGAAATTTGGTGAATGACGCCGCTACGACGTTCTTGTATATGGAGCGTGTAAAGAGTCGATATTTATCTCCTCTATAATAATTATCTCTTTTATATATTTATCTTTTGAATAATAATTTATTCAAAGGGGCTTATTCAAGATTTATTCTACAAGATTAAACTTTACGAAGTTTTCCAATTCTACAAAATCCCGAGAGTTCCCGCGAAGAATTTAAGAACTCGTGAATTTCCACTGAAACAGAAATCCGTGTTCGGCATCGCGGGAGCGCCGCGTTACGATCGGGATCTAATGTTAGCGCGCCATGCAACATTTCGAAAGCCAAAACCCGATACCGTCTATCACTTACGGTATCCATTGCAGTATCGCTAAAATTTGCGTCCGCGACCAAAGAAGGGGCCAGTGATAACTGATGCGCGCGTCCTGCTTGGATTGTTGTGGACATTGAGTGATGGGTTTCGATCCCATCCAGCCCTTCGTTTACTATGCACGTGGAAGCGAAGTGGTCCAATGAAACACCCTTGTCCGTTCGCTGCTATATCCCTGCGTTTTACAGTCGCGTTCGCGCTATGCCGCGCTGCGCTGCGTCGGATATTTTAACGGACTGGATTCCGTGCATTTTTTAAAGCCCGTTGGGATGCCACTGACAAACACCGCTGTTGCTCCAAATGTCTCGACTGTATTTATATCAAATCTCCGTTTCTGTATAATTGATCTATTCGTGAATTTTATTTATTTACAGCTGAATAGAAAATCGTTGAAGTGCACGTTACACGTACAAATGTGACATCAAGAAAATTGGCGTCATAAAATCGCCAATTTATTATTTCGTGCCAATATTTATACCATTACACGGAGAACTAAATCTTTCCGCGAAGGAAAAAGATTGGTTAAATTAATATGACAATGAGGCATAATTAAAAACGCGTTTTGGATAAAAGAAACAGGATTTCTGGCTCTTATGAACCAAATTCGGTTCTTAAGAGGGTGCCGGATACTGATATAATGCAGTTGCATTGTTTTTTCTATTTAGTTGCATAAAATTCTGTTTTCTTTTGTCTGAAGTTCTGTTTTTTCAATCACAAAACGCATTTAATTGTGTCTTTGTCACGTTAATTCAATCAATCCTTTTACTTTGTAAAAGGATGCACAACTACAATTTTGCATAATTAAAAAATCATACTCGGGGAAATTATTTTTTGCACTCTCTAAATTTCTTAGAATGAAATTTCACTAAAAAAAAAGTCAACGAGCCTCTTGAATTTGAGTGATTTTTTACTTATATAAAATGAATTCACTTTGAATCGTCGGACGAATATTTCCGCTTAAGATTAAAAAGTATGTTTGATATACTCCACCGTTACTTTAGTCGAGTGAAACACTCATATAGAGTCAGAATCCATTTTATATTTAAGTGGAATATTTGCTCTTGCGATTTCGAGCAGTATTTTCGCTCATTTCGGATAAGATTCCACTTCAAGAAATTTTATAAAGAACAGTAAGCATCATTCTGTAGTATTAATGATAATAATCTCCTGCGCGTATTCTGCTAGTATTATCTTTCGTTAATGTAACAATAATAAGTTAAAACGGCAAAAAGACACGAGTAGCACCGAAAATGATTATAATTTTGGTGAGCTTGGCCATCTCTCTCTCTCTCTCTCTCTCTCTCTCTCTCTCTCTCTCTCTCTCTCTCTCTCTC
>NW_022639533.1:1170128-1171073 GCF_010583005.1 Odontomachus brunneus
TCTCTCTCTCTCTCTCTCTCTCTCTCTCTCTCTCTCTCTCTCTCTCTCTCTCTCTCTACGAATCGGCCACACGGGGCGTGAGACTAACTCTTGCGAAATGATAGCACGTCGTGCAGCGCGCGCGATACGGACCACGCCGATATCTCTTCCGCGGGCATCGATTGTCGCGAACAAATAGCGGGAACAACGAACAAATTAGTATCGACCGCCGAAGAAACGTCGTATCGATCGGCGGGCAACCGACGCTCGCGCGCGATCTGGCAGCTTGAGTTGTAGTGGACAGTGAGTGATTGGTAGCGATCCTCTTCCGATCTCCCGGTAGCAGCCGCGTGGAAAATGGGAAATGCGGTCGAAAGCTCGCTCGCCCGTTCTCGTACGATGCGTTGCATCGGGTGCGAGCCGCAGGGCGCCAGCGTTTCGGGATACGTTCCGCGCGCGCAACGTGTTGGTAAAATCCTCCCTCTCCAACACCCCGGCCGCTGTCGAAGAGTAACACAGAGGGCCGCGGGAAAAACGACTCGGTGGACGAGGTGAGGTCCTGAGGAATTAGGAAGGAGAGAGAGACGGTGGGTGAGGGTGAGGGGCCATTTGCCGAGACGAGCGGAAGAAAAGCTGCGCAGCCGAGAAACGGTGAAGCGGTAACGTCGGGACGCGAACGGACCACCTCTGTCGGAAAAGAAACAAAGGAAGCGGCGCGGAGGGTGCGGACGTGATGAGTTTAAGGAAAGTTACGAGAAAGGGGCAGACGCGGAAAGGCAATAAGGGAATACCGCCGAAAGAAACAACAACGAAGAGGCGGCCGAGAAAGTAATGGAAGATAGAAATACCGACCGCGGGCTTTCTCTCCTCCACCTTCCCCTCCTTCCCCCTCTCTCATTCTCCACTCTCCCTCTCTCCCTCTCCCTCCCTCTCTCTCTCTCTCTCTCTCTCTCTCTCTCTCTCTCT
>NW_022639533.1:1171083-1178904 GCF_010583005.1 Odontomachus brunneus
ACGTAATACCACAATAATCGATAATTAACGAGCTAATGAAATTCACGAAGAGCCGATAGTCTCATTATAGCGAGGACGTAATTGCTGCCCGTGCGAAAAATCGAGAATAAACGCAACGCGCGGCGAGCAGGTGATCAAAAAGATCGGCCGCTCGCGCAAGGATGCGGGATCGTCCTGGCAATAGCGCGAGACGGCGCAAATGAACTTACTGCCCACGCTATAAACGTCAACGTTTAACCGCCAGGCAGACGCACAGGCGTGCGCGCGAGTAAGCCGCTAATTAATATGTGAAAGTCACATAACCCGTGGGCAGACTGGAGCGTGAGCGTGAGAGAGAAAGAGAGGGGGATCGAGATCCTACGGATAAACACATCTGATTAAGACAGCAGCGCGACTAACGTTCCTAGAAATCCCGGAAGGTGGAAGGAAGACGGCCGAGCTCTCTCTCGGTCACATCTCTTGCCCTTCACCGCGCAGGAGGAGGTGGAGGAGGAGGGACGAGAGCTTAAAGCGGCGTAGATTACACGCCGCGTCGGATCGTCAGGGTCCCCAGGACGAGAGCTTCCGCCTTGGCGACACGCGGGCATTCTTTCGTTCCGTCTCTCCAATTACTGGCCTTTGACATTAATTTGTCGACCGGTTGACCAACGGTGGCCGCGCGGCAGCGTCGTCGAAGCGAGGACTCGTTCGTTAACCAGGAAATGGAGACGTCGGCGCGTGTGCCCGCGGCGGGTATACGCCGTTGTAGCGCGACGGGACGGGACGGGGCGGCGGCACGCGCGTTTATCACAGTCGGCGAAGAATAAGCGACATTTTTCTCGGTGACAGACTCGCGCGGTGGCGGCGGCGGTTGGGAGATCCCCTCGTCCATCGCTGAATTACCGTCAAAACGCTCGTGCGCGCGAGTCCGCCGCCGTAGGCTCGTAATCCCCTTTGATAAACGAGGGGACCGCAACGTCTTGCGCGCAACGGGGCCAACTTTTACCGAGAAACGTGGATTTCGAGGCGAGCCTCCGCGATACGTCGCGCCGACCACGGATGAACGCAAATCTCTCTCTCTCTCTCTCTCTCTCTCTCTCTCTCTCTCTCTCTCTCTCTTGCTGGCATATTTCGCGCGGTTACGAGATATCCCGCGTTTCATAAAGCGAATTGGCTTTCGCGAACTGTTTCGCCCGGGTGATGAATATTAGCGAACACCACGGAGGAGGTCTCGGCTGGTACCTGCGGTCGAAATCTATTACGGCGATTCTATTATGGGGATTCGAGGAAATCTAGGTACCTAGAGACACGCGAAATTCGATGTCGGTGACGGGCGAGTGAGCGCGAAAGAGATAGATAGATAAAGAGAGAGATAGATAGGTAGAGAGAAAGAGACAGAAAGAGAAAGGGAGAGGAAGGATTTTTCCGTCGACAAGGGCGGCAAGCTAAATTCGCCTATGAGTGCGCGACGTGTTTCGCGCGGCGTCAATCGCGTCACTTTTCCAGAGCGAGCCGACAAATTGGTAGACAAGTTGCTTGTGTCGTAACGGGCAGTGAGCGATTGTTAACGATCCCACCTTTTCAAAGGCAGCCTCGGTACCACCTATTGTTTGCACTGCGCGCGTGAAACCGGCCGTGCCCGATGAAACAGCCCGCGCTCATTCATCGTGCATGCCCGAGGACTTTACGAGGGGGTTAAACGTCTTCGCCCTCTGCGGTGGAATCGCTCAGCCCTGGCACGCCGACTGCGCCGAGTTGCCGTGTCCAACTGCGGTCGCGACGTTTTATCGGTCAAATTAATAAATGAGTCCTTGCGGCTTGTGCGAGCTCCGGCGTTGTGTTTTCCCAACGGCGGCACGCCCCGACCATTCGCAACGAGAAATCGCCGACCTTCCGGCGTCGCGCTTAAAAATTCTGTATCGGCCAGTGAAATAAATTTTACAATTCCTGCCGCGCGGGAGGACATAAATCATTAAATTGATTTATTTTGGGAAATGTAAAAATTAGATTTACAAGTTAAATTATACGCAAATAAATCGCGCAAACGTTTCTCTCTGTCCCTCTCTCTTTTTCCCGTTCTCTTTTTTTCTCATTCTGTTTCGAGCAAAAATTCACGAAAACGAGGAACCGCTCGAAAATAATCTGATTTTATGCCGAACGATAAATATCATATAGTTAATTACCAGTTGCTTCGGATTGAGGAACGTGTAGTGCTTACACGAGTGTGTCCAATAAGCTGATGCAAAATGAAACAGTGAATAGGAAAAAATAGCGAGTTTTGTCGGCGTACACATGTAATAGCGAACTTTCGGTATAAAACGACTACTTTTCCTTTTTTTTTTTTTCACAAAGATGTTCTCCTTACTCGCTCTCTCTCTCTCTCTCTCTCTCTCTCTCTCTCTCTCTCTCTCTCTCTCTCTCCCTCTCTCCCTCCCCCGCCCGTCCGCGGAAGGATTAAGTAGCGGCCGGAGTCGTGAGGAAGTGCATTTCGTCACGGAACTTTTAAGTAGCCGCGGAAAATACGCGAAACTACCGCGCTACGTTTCCTCCGTTCCTCCGACTCGCCACTTTCGCTGCAATTCGTTAGGTGAATGTGCGGCCGTGGATCAACTTTCGGTCGGGGTGTTCGCTCGAGTTACGATGTACTTTCGGTGCTTAATAGCTAATTATAAGTAACTAACGACTAATTATTAGTCTATTAACGCAATATTGCAATTCACGACTTACAAAGCTTTCTTTCTTTCCTTGTCTCTCTCTCTTTAACATTTTTTTTCTTTGCCTCTGTGCTTTATTTTATTACTGTGATCTTTTTACCATACCTTTTTGTGTTATTTTTTCATAATTTTTAGCTTACTAGCTTTCAGATTTTACCATCTATATTTTTCTCTTCTTTATAGACGCTTAAATATTTTATTTTCTATTTCCATTTTGCTTGTGTCCACACTGAAACATTCTTGTCTTAAAATATCTTTATTTCTGACGTATGAATCTTAAAATGGGATTATATTACGTTAAACGAAGCTTATTATTTTAAATTACTTACATTATAAGAGTAATTCAACAAAAAAAATAAATTCCTATTATTAAAAAATAATTTTCACAAATGGAAGGCTCAGAATATAGAATTAACGTTACGCATATAACGTTTTTAAATGTCGAAAAAAGATATTATTATTAAAATAATGTCATGTTATACTTCTTATGATTAACAATTGTTAATTCGACTATTAACTATGATTGTTAATTTGAATATATCAACTTTAAATAAACACTAATTTTCTTTCTATAAATTTGTAGTAACGATTTCGAATCCAGTTGGTTTGTCTGGATAACACGAATCTTCGTGCATCCGTACAAAATACACTCGTGATTTAGATTATAATAAGTATCCCCCCCCCCTCTTTCCTGTAGTTTGCATTCCACATTTTGGTATTGTCTGGAACAGGCAAGCCACACTAATTTTGTAATTCTGCAAACTCTAAAGGGTACTTAACTCCAGCGGATAAATTTTACTCTACTCTTTCTCTCTTTCTATTCTTTTTCTCTATTTATTTAATACGTTTTTATTGTTTACTCAGATGCCGCGCGCATGTAAACGCGCGATCGCGAGTACACGATAAATAACTATTTTACGAAAGTTCTCTCCTCTCTCTCTCTCTCTCTCTCTCTTTCTCTTTTGGTTTACGCAAAAATTGCCATTGGACGCGCGGAACAACGAGGACGACGGCGACGACGACGAGCGACAGAACGACACAGAACGGAAGTTGCAAACGAAAAAAGTTGCAGTGCGCTTTAAACTTTTTCCAGGCTTTCGGTATTCCGCGAAGCGTAATCTATTCGCGCGGGAAGTGCGAACAGTTAATTCTTCGCAATTCGCAGTTTAATCCGGGCCCGCGGACGACACACTTTTCTCAACCGAGTTTGCGTACAGTTGATCATAATTTTTTGCCGGACCCGGACGCACAATGGCGCCGCGCGGAAAAGGGTCGCAACACGGCAACGATATTCGCGCGGCGCAAAGAGAAGAATGCGGCACGGGGCGACCGGCCTGCCGGCCGGCTGGCCAGCCACGTATTTCAAAGTAAATGTCTGCTGCGCTGCAAACGCCGCGAAATGTCAAATACTTTTTATTCCGCGCGCGGAACGGCCAGTTGCCTCACTAAAACGTCCCTCTGTTAGAATTACAAATTCATGCTTGCGCAATATGTTCAATTTACTTTGTGCGCCGACGATTCAGGTGTTCTCTGAGCGTATCCACCTACTGAATTTTCGACGAAGAACATTTATTGTTATAGATAGTATTGATTTAACAATTCGTTATTAGCGCGTCACACGCGCGCGAAGCATCAGTCTCTCCTTTGCGGGAAACTAGCGATATGTAATGGTTTTGTGTAATAATAGGTGAAAGGAGAAAATAGATTTAGGAGAAATAGATTTAGGTCGAAAAAATCAGGAGCTGACGCGTATGTGATATAGAGATAAATTAGGGTATAAAGAGGCATTGTATGTTATATTAAGATAGAGAAGAATAGAATATAGAAAGTTAGAAGAGAATAAAGTTTGTGATATTGGGTTAAGAATATTAGTTATATAAAAGGGATAGTGTGTGTGCGCGCGCGCGTGTGTGCGTGTGTGTGTTAGAAGTATGAAAAGATAAGTGGATAAGGAGATTTTTTGTAAACCGAGTACCTTCTTGGCTATGTAGCTGATCATTTTCTTCTTTCACGGCACAAAGAGCTTAACTGAACTAACGTGACAGATTTGGTTCAGCAAGTTTTGATAAAGCTAAACAGAATTTCTGATTATGAGATAATGAGATGTTCTGATGTGGTTATATAGAACATATTTAGGTTGTTTCAACCTCTCTTCTCCGTGCTTGAAAGAAAATACAGAGTGGGAGGGAGGATTTCCCAAATGAGCCGCGGTTTAATCTGGCGTGAAGTCTTGCAAACTTTTCGATTTGTCGGGACAACAAATTCGGTCGAGGTTGGAGGCCGACGGTAACGGTTGAGGCACGTCCACGTGACTCTGTCTACGTATCGATTCGTGGACGTCCCGTGGAGATTCGTAAAACTATATGGTGAGATATAAAGGGGATTCGGTGGCGGACAAATAGACGCTCACGGTGCGAATCAAACTTTCATCGCGGCGGCAGTGTCGGAATTCGGGCAGCGACATCAGAGGAATTTCGCAGATCCGTTACGGGCACGAGCAAGCCACTCCAGTGCGGCTACGGGCTGGGATATTAGACGATGGTTACCGGAAGAGCGGGCGATAAAAGTCGTACGAGAGAACCTAATTCGAAGTGGCGACGAGGGAATATCCAGAAACAGCGAGGAATAGAAGCGCACCTCGGCGAATATGCTCGCGCGAATTGCTGGCGACTCTCTGCCGCCGCCGAATGGTCTCTCACTTTTGCACGGTTACAATGCACGCGAGATCGAGCGAGATCGAGGATATGTAGGAGAGTGAATTAGAAAGGCACAGGTTGTTTCGCTCATCGAGTTCTCATCGATTCTCGTTTGCCGTTCGTCGTTTGTCATTTAAAGTTAAAGATTCTTGGCAGGTGGATTAAATCGTACACAGTGCGCGATGCAACTTCGGCCAGAACTCTGCGTTAATGTGTGTTTTTCTCTTTTCTCGAAATATATCAATCCCAGAACCCTAAACATGAATAAAACTTACCCCAACTTTTCAAACTTTACATGAAAAAAATCTTTGGTTGGATCAACCAATTTGGTGAAATATGAACGACTCAAATTCCAGTTGAAGTTATCACAATTCAATCAAAATTATCAAGATTTCGGGTTAACTCAATCAGAATTCTAATAATTTAATAAATGCAGCCAAAATTTTTGAATTATATTTCTCTAGAAATTAATTCATTCAATCAAATATTTTTTTCTGTGTATCGTTCTTAAAAACATATGTTTTTTTTCTTATTATAATTTTTTGACTTTATAGAATAGAAAAATAATAATAGAATCATATCTCTCTTATCAGGATTCTCTATCCTGAAAAAAAAATATTAAACTGCGATAATTTTTGCGAAAGTTGAGCAAGAGAAGATGCTGGATAAAATTTTTTCATATTTACGGTCCTTTTTAATATTTAGTTTTTAGAGCTCTAAGATAATGTAAAAAATTATCTTTTTAAAGCATAAAATTCAGTAAGATCTTGTGAACAACTGTTGTGAAAGCACTGCGGATATACTTTGTAAAACGCCGCAGATATATGTTTTAATCTATTAGACTTTTAATTTACAAAATCAATCCGCGCCGAGAGCTTCAAATCTGTGTTTGCGCTTCATTCAAATATTTATCTAGCGTTCACACATATCGCGAGGAGAATACGTTGCCGAGAGAATAAAATTTTTAATTGGTTTTTAAGACCGCTCTTTTCGATGAGAATCTCTTTGACACGTCGCGCTAATTATTAACGCAGGAATTTTTGTGTGCCGCTTTGAGATTTGATTTCTTTAAATTAGCGTCAGGAAATGCACACGCGGCTCGCGTTGCTATTATCTCTTTCCCATGCGCGACGTCAGAAATATGATTCTGTTGTAATAATACTCATCCAGCATGATTTAGCGGTAACGTTTGGGGCCAACCGACATGTCACCGTAAAGTGCACACAGGGCTAGGCGAGTCCCTTTGATCCGTCCAGCAACAGATGCACATTGCCAACAGTTCCTGGACTGTGGACTTTTCATTTAACGGTAGCCCGGAATAGAACACGTAAACGAAAGCTACGTAAGACAATTTCACGTTATTATAAAT
Organism: Odontomachus brunneus; assembly: GCF_010583005.1. NCBI lineage: Eukaryota > Metazoa > Arthropoda > Insecta > Hymenoptera > Formicidae > Odontomachus > Odontomachus brunneus. Next base: position 1,177,842 of record NW_022639533.1, read on the forward strand.
CTTCATGGAATAATTCGATGCGATAGTTACCAGAAGTGATACTCGACATTTCTCGGAGACCCACGGTGAGGTTCACACTCGCGATATTTTATGATGACCGGGCGCAGGAAAATCTCAATTAACACTAGAAATATCCAGCTATTATTCTTGCTTATTTCTTAAATTAATATTCTATTTCTCGTGGAAAATATCACACTTCGAAGTTTCCTGAATTTTCATCCGTTACTTACTTCGTCATTTGTGGCAAAGAGGTATTCAGTTTTCCAATATTTTCTTTATGTTAACAGTAATTTTCATTTGACCTACCAAGTGATAAAAAATTATCTCTCAGCAAATTTCCTCACAAACCATACGTTTTTGTCCAGAAAACATCGGTATTAGCATATTTTTAATTTTCAATAACTTTTCGCAGAATTTATACGGTCGATATCCTTGAAATCGGAATGTCCGCGATTTTTAAAGAGCCGTCGCGCGCCAGCGCAATCGTGCAAATGTAAAAGTGATTCTCTGTTACTCTCCACTCGCGCGCGCGTCCCCTCGAAATATCGACTTCTCGCAGCGCGCTGGAAACGACGAACCCGCCGATGACCCCCTCGAAAAGGCTCGCGTCCACCCTTTCGCCGGCGAGATGCGAAAAACGCCGCCACGCGCCCGTTCGGTTTCGCGGCCTGTTCGCTCCCGATTGATTCGTTCGATTAACGTTCCGAGTATCGCCACGGTGGCCGCGGATGACCATTCGCCGAGGCCCGGTGACTCGATAGTTTCTGCCTCACTCGTCGCCCCTCGCTTGGCCCATGCCCACGTTCGCGAATCGCATCCCCTCGCAACCCCCAGCCGCACTCGGCCGTGCACAGCAGGCCGGGCACGCCTGGTCGAGGATGCGCCGTAACGCGGTGACATGTGGACGGCCCGAAAAAATTACGTAAATTAGTGTCAATTGCGGCCGGTTGGTGGGGGACGCCGGGTGTATCGCGGGAAAAGCCGATGGGGCTAACGAGAGAGAGAGAGAGAGAGAGAGAGAGAGAGAGAGAGAGAGAGAGAGAGAGGGGGGGAGAGAGAGAGA
>NW_022639533.1:1179137-1188092 GCF_010583005.1 Odontomachus brunneus
GAGAGAGAGAGAGGGAGGGAAAGGGAGAGAAACGCAGCGAGAGGAAACGCGCGTGGAGAGCTCTGAGGGATGACACGGCGAGTCCTCTGCGGGCTCCCAAGCGTGGTGATGAGAGCGGGGTACGGGGCGCAGAGGTCGAGCAGGGGGTAGCGCGCGCGATGAGGGGCCGCGCAGGGTCGACCGTTGGGACTGTGTGTGATTGATGAGGCAGTGATAGCGACGGGTCTGCACTCGACACCTCGCTACTGCCACCAAACAATGCATATTCATCGGCCGTATAAATAATGCCTGTTTAATACATAAATATACATTAACGCGCGGGCGCTGGAGACGGGACGAAGGGACGAAGGACGAAGTATAGAGAGGAGAGCGAGAGAGAGAGAGAGAGGGAGGGGAAGGGAGAGATGCGCCTCGCTGCGTCGGATAGATGGCTGCACGCTGCGCCAATAAACGAAGGTAATTCCCGACCACTGACTCTTGATCGAGAGACGGGGCATTTTTATTCGCGCTTCTTACCGTCGTTGTTTCGCGCCGGATATTATACCACACTTAACCTCCGACAGGCTTGTTTCTTTTCATCTTTTCTGCGTGTTTTTTTTTCGTTTTCCTTTTCTCTTCTTCCGTTTTTATTGTTGTAGCTTCCACCCGCAATCCTCACGCCCCGTGTCGTTCCCGCCGTTTCGATCGACTCTTGCTGTGTGCTGCACTCTTATTTCTCGCCCGTGCCGCCGCGACATCGGACACGATCATTCGATTAATGACCGTCGGAGCACGTAACAGCTATTTCGCGTAGCACGAGCACGCGCGCGCACATCCTTTAATTACTTTTACGGTACTAATGGAATGACGAATAAAATATGAGTTGAATTTTAGGATATATATAAATGCGCTCTTCGTAATTTGCGTCGTGGAAATTTACTAAACTGCGCGAACGGGATACAGTATATTTATTATGCTGTATTAATGGAACAATAAATTACTCGCGGAACGAGGGGGAACTTTTTAACAGAAAATTTACCTCTTTAATATCTCAAATAAATAACCATTTCACAAGTGCAAACGCCATAATGCACGCAGGAATTACGCCACCGTCCGGACTGTTGCGTGTTTTTCGTTTTCTTGCTTTTTTTTTTCATTTAACGAGCGATATGTCCGCTCGTTTTCCGCGCTTACATTCCAGCAAAAATATTTAACGTCTGCGCAATGCAATAAACATTTTCATGTAAATGCGGGGAGCAGTACAATGCGATAGAGTGTTGCGCGTAATATCGAGACGCGATACATCCCGCGCACAAATCGCGGCCGGACAACCGTTGGCAAAATAAAAACGCGAATCTGCGGGTTCCTGGTTCCCTTCCTCCCTCTCCCCCTTCCTTTCCTCATCCATCGCGAGAGAGAGAGAGAGAGAGAAAGAGAGATACGCCCGATACGTCGAAAAACCGTTTTACTACCGTAAAACCCACCGCGCAATTTCCCAAAAATTTCGTTACGTCGCCCGCAAATTCATACAATATTTATTCGAAGCAATTTTCCGCGCCAAGTCGGCGCGATGCGGCTCGCCGCGCCGCGCAGCGTGACGCGAGGCGAGGCGACGCGACGCGACGCGATGCGGCGCGCCGGTGGTGGCGGACGTTTTTGCCGTGCTCGGCGCGCGCGTAGGGAGAACCGTCTCATAGTAAATTTAAATCTGTCGAATCGCGAATTTAAATCCGGCCGCGTGATCGACCGGGTTTTTCAATTTTTTTTTCCGCGTTGCCATCTATCACGGCGGATTAAGCGCCCATTTATCACGCGAGGCCTGATGAAAGACTCTCCCTCTCCCCGAATCCTATGTGTGTGTGTGTGTACACAATATTATGCAGCCAGTGTATCATCGGCGATATGATAATGAGCTTTTTTTATAAGATTTGCCGTGTCGCATTTTAGATGAATTTCCGACGTAGCGCTTATGGAAAAGCTCGACGCGTTCTGCGCAGGAGTGTGCGGGCGCGAGCGCGTATCTGTCAGTCGAGCTGGGAATATACCGGGTATTCTCTTAATTGCGAGCTTAAGTGACTGTCGACGAGGAACTCGTCGTTGTCTACACTTCCGATTTTGCGCAATTCCAACTTCGATCGATTATACGCTTTCGTGCTAGAAAATTATTAGCATAAAATCTACTCGCAATACGTTCTGAATCCTTATAAGTCCAGCATCAATTTAATCAAGAATATTAAATTAAAAAATTTTATTTGCTTGCTATACAGAGACAAATAAACTTTCTCTTCGATAAAGTTTCATAACATTCTTATAAAGAGAATAGATTCTCTTTTTGAATACATAATAATAAATTTTTCAAAAATTTGTATATATATTTAAATGTATTTTGTGTATATATTGTATATATATATTGAGTATATATTTAAAACTATATCAGATATAAGATTCAAAAAAATATTTTTGGTTGAAAATATTTACTAAAAGAAAAATACTTGAATGTAACATTATTTAAAACAAGAAAATTAAATTAAACAATTACTTTCCTTAGATGCAGGAGGATATTTTTCTACACGTGTGACTACGTATTTAATAATATAAATATGTTTGTATAGACACATTCTCTATGTTATAAAAAAAAGATGTTTCCCAACTTAAGTCGATTTAAATAAATTCAATTTCATGATTATAATGCGAACTGTCTTAATTTTTTTAACAAAATCATTGTGATGTTTTGATCTTTTAATTGTATGAAACAAGACCAAATTTCAATTTAATCGACTGATTCTACACATTATTGATCATATTAACTGATTTCAAACTCTTACTAAAAATGCGATTACTCGTATTTTGCAGTTAAATAAGTCTTTTGATAGTTGAAGGGATTTAACTGTACATATACATAAAAGTTTTAGTTTCGTTAACTTTTTGCCGCAAACTGAACTTCGTAGTTTAAACTTTTATGTCAGGCTATTGATCTGACTTGATTTTTATTCAGCTTTATTCGATTGTAAGTTTGCGCAACAAAATTTACATAAACCTAAAACTTAGTTCCTTTTACCTGATTACAAAGATAAACGGAAAAAATATAAAAGAAATAAGAAGAAAAATAAAAGGAAGTCTTTCTCTATTTTCCGCGATAATAATAATTTTAGTAGTCCTTCGTTGAATACGTTTATAGCTCGCTGTAAAGTTCAGTTTCATTAATAGTCCTTCGTTGTCTTGCTCCCGTTCTCGAAACTCACGAATTGTCATTTTTTGCATTAGCGATAAACATCTAATGTTTATCCTCTTTAAATATTTTCAGGAAAAGCCAATGTTACGCGCTCGCAAATTATTATCCCGACTAGAAATTTATCTCATTGTCCTGATCAGATTAATCCCAATCAATTATTTGTTTCGTATATAACGTGATGTTATCCGATTTGTTAATTATCAATCACGATGCGTTTCATTATTGTATTATTCACCTCTCTCACCCTTTCATTTTTCATCATTATATTTTTGTGCTTTTATTACAATCTTGTATCCCCCTCTCCTTTTTTATTATTATCAGCCCGGTATATACTTAGAAATTATTTTCTTTTTGTATTATTTATCACTTATCCTTAAAAGTAATAAATAATTTTCTGTTTATATTACCGGTCTTTCTTTTCCTATGTTTATTTTCTTGTTCTACTATCGACGACTATCTACTAATATCACTTATACCTGTATTCTGACGAAATTTGGCTATTTTGACGAGACATATTATACCAGAGTATAAATCAATATTCTATACCATTCTATTCTATGTTCCCGTGCCCCAAATTATGCAACGTAGCGGTGATAATTAATACTTTATTGATAACATGGATTAATAATAATTAGAATCTCATTAATAATCAAGATCCGATAACATCATCTTACACAGAACAGATAACTGATTGGGATTAACCTGATCAGGCCAAATTTCTACATAAATTTCTAGTCGGGATTATCCTTTGTAATTATAACTTTCGCGTGTGTACTGTTCGTGCGTCGCGGTAATAAAGCACGCCCGACTGCAGGCCGATATTTCGGCTATCCCTACCTTCATCCGTGTTTTATATATCCGACTTTGGCAAAAAGAGGACGATACATTTGTTGCTTTCTTCTGTTATCGCTTATCGCGCGGATTCGCGTGTCCTGTCTCCGATATCACGGATCTGCCGTTGCGGGCACGCGAATCCACGTGTTAAACACATAGCTTCGTAACGCCATCGCGATATGTTTTTGATATTTGTGCGGCTTGCATATGCAATCGCGGTGTTATGCGTACGATTACGCGATATTGGTCGCGCATGCATTCGGCGCCGCATTGTTTCCATCGAATTTTTATTACGAGTCGCGGAAATAATTCCACCCGCGCGGCAGATTGAAAAATCTCACCGATCAAAAATAACAATTGCATAATATCGGGAGCAGCAATTGCGACGCGCCGTGAGATATCATAAGATGTTTTTAAACCCGCGACACGCGTTTCTCGCGATAAGCAGCCGTTAATCTGCTGTTAAAATGTCCGTCGTGGAATGCACCTTGCGGCAAAAACATAAGGCATTTCGCATCGCGATGAGCGTTTTGTCTCTCTTATCTCGGCCAGATAAGGAGAACTCCTAACTAGTTGCTTAGATCGAGCCGCGGCATATTTTCGCCATAATACCCGAAGTTAATTCCGGCATCGTCACGAGGGAAAGTCCCTCGGCTTCGACGTCTGGTTCGTCCGCCGCGAAATTAGATATCGAGGAGAGAAAAAAGTGCTTTCGCGCGCGCACGCCGAGACGAGAACACAACAAGTTGAGGCAGAGGGGCTCGCAGCTTCTCGTTACCGCACTCGCCTGGTCCATCTCGATTAAAATGTTAGAGGCGAAAGAATAACAATTGCCTGTCGTGCTCACCGTACGTTCGCGGCTTCGACCTTTTCGCATTTCTCATCTGTGTGTGTGTGTGTGTGTGTAATACCAATTCCTAGATACATATCTGATCTTAGCTTCCTTATTTTTTTAACTTTATATAAGTACGAATATTTAAACCGTTAACGTAGAATACATACAACGTAGAGTACAATATAAAATTAAACAGGGTGTCCCATCTGGATTTTACAATCTCTTGTGAGGGTGTAGAGCGGATTGAGGTGAACACAAAAGTTTTATATCGTTTTGCGATATTCGCAATAATTATCGAGATATTAATTAAAAAAGTTTTGCAAATGATGACAGTCGATATTGTAGATGAGCTGTAATAACGACGTTTACCGTTATCATGTTAAACTTAACCAAAAAAGTTACCATTTTGTAAGTAACTACGTAGATTTTTAGTTATGAATTAAAGAATATTGGTGCATTGTCACGCAAAATCGTGCAACAATTTTTTTTAATTTCTTGATAATTAAAAAACTATATAGTTATTTGCAAAGTGATAGATGACTTTTTTGCTCAGTTTAACCTAATGTACACAATGGCAGACGTCGGCGCTATCTACTACATCATGATAGTAATTCACAAGTTTTCTATAATTAATATCTCACAAGTTTTCTATAATTAATATCTCGATCATTATCGCGATTTTCAGGAAACCATATTATTTATCTTAATCCGCTCTACATTTTCACAAAAAATCATAAAATCGAACTGGAGCACTCTGTATATCAATACATGTATATCTATATGTGGTATCCGAAATTTACAAGACTATAGAGCGTGCGAGCGTGCGAAAAATACCGAGGCTACCATGAAAGCTGGATCCGATTGAGCCGTAAATTTGAGATGAGAAACGAGTTTACTTTTCAGCGTGGCCGAACATTTTGCAAGCCAAATATCCACGTTCGCTTGCCGCGGAGCCATTCGTAATAATGAGTTTACTCTCGGAGTGTACAAACACGAAATAATGCGCGTGATTAATATAACGAGCGATCTTTTAATTACACCGATGCGCCGCAAGAAACACAAAGATCGGGTGTTGGTGTGAGGACACGCAATACGCGACGGGAACATCAACCCGCGAGATCGTAACTTTCGAGCTCGCCACGCGAGTAAATTACATCCGAATGACAACAATAGCCCGGCCGATATCGCGCCGGCATCGCGAAAATCCGATTGCGTCGCGACGCGGCGAGCTCGATTCAATTTCGCGGGATCGCGCGGTACGTGTAAATAAATCGGCATGGTTTTGCAAAGCCCTGCCACCTTGAGCGAGCTCTCATACGTATTAACGGCTCGATTGGACAGAACGGGGAGTGTAAAATGTTAGACTCTTTATAGAACATCCCTTTATACACGATGTCGCCGGATTATCATATAATCATTTAAACTGAAGGTCAACTAGAGTTGAAAATTCAATTAATTCTATCACGAAAATATTTAGATAGTTTTGGAGTTACAAGTGATTGAAGTTTGCCATTACTATTGCATAACCGCGTAAATTTGGATGAGCTTAGACCTGTGATCACACATGACCGCAATGTAGCGATCATTTGTTATTGATCTGCCTAAAACGGCTGATATTGATTCTCACAGTCTAGCTGATTTTATCTTTTGGTTTCCTAGGGAACTATGTATATTACAGCGATTAACTATAACCTTCTCAGTTCTCATATCCAAGCGTGCCTGAACATTTTATCCAAATCTATAATTTAACTCTCTCCTTATACTTGATGCGCGTATAAAACGTCCGGCTAGACTATTGATTAATATGTGGGAAATTTTGCCTTAGTATCTTTGAAATCTAACAGTCGGCTGCACTGTAAAGTGTAAGTAAAATATAAAAATTCTGAAAAATATATTTTTGTATTCTAGTAATATTTGAAATTAAGAAAAACTTAATACTTTTATTACATTTTGAAAAGATTCGCCTTAAGCGAAAATAAATTTTAATAAAATTTATTATTTCATATATATTCTATTAATTATAAATAATTATAAATTATTATAAAAGAAATATATATAAAAGAAATAATTATAAAATTAATATATTAATATAATTAATATAAATTAATAAATAATTATAAAAGAAAATATATATATTTATAATATATATTATCTATTAAATATTTAATTACTTAATAATTCTTGATAATTATTTATTAATAATTAATATTTTTATTTAAAAATTAAAAATTATTTAATTATTTTTGACAATTGAGAGAGAAAAAAAATTATCTTCCAAAGATTATTATTTTAACTTTGAAAGTATTTATAAAAGAAAATGAATTTATTATTTTTATTTGAACTCTCTTTTGCGTTCTATTTGAAGTGAATAAAATTGTGTGATTTTATTAAGTAACAAATTCGTAAATATTTTATTTGATCTCAATTTTTATTAAAACAAAAGGTTTCATAGTCTATATAAAACAATCGAAATTCATCCTTAGTAAAATTTTTCAATTATAGTCGATTGTTATAGTATACATATTGTTTCAAGTAATTAAATGACAAAATTAGTTAGATAGTAATAAGAGAAAGTCAGATAATCAGATAATTTGGAAAAATAAAAAATTAATGACAAGGGGCGTCCTAATCTTGATATTTTTACATTAGTATTTTCGTCTCTAACTGAGCTGGAGAATATCAAAGTATTGTACAATAATTTCAGAACGCTGTTTATATGTATTTTTTCCCTGGCTCACTTTGTCCCGGTAAATTATTTATAACAATTTTAGGCTGTTATTTTTTAAATAAGCGTAAACAAGCGGTTGTTTTTCATTAATATGAAAAACTGTGCGTCATTTTCTGTGCATATTTTCACGATTGAAGCGCTCCATGTATCATAGATAAATAGCGGGATTTGAATTTTTAAAGAGTCTAAGCGACAAGCGTATCGTAAAAATCGAGATAGAAAACGCAACGTTCGGAACTCTCGAATTTCCACAGTTTCCCAACGTTTCCAAACGCCTTGTTACTGCCTTAACAAGTTGGATCATCCTGAAGCTCGAAAATTCGTTTTCAATCGAGTCAAGAGCTCAACGAATTTATCAGAATACGATCAGTCGCGAGTTAATCGGAGGATATTTCAAATTGCTATTTGTCACACTCCGATGATCTTATGTCCACGCAGTCAGCGATATTGCGATCGCTCGTGGAGAGGCAACTCGACGATGTAGACGAACACGCGTGCGACTGCCGAAAGCGAACGACTCGGATACACGCCATCCGCCGTCCTTCCTCCGTGCGCGAATTTCGATGCGGAAAAGTGCGCTCGAAAGCCCACGTTGCAGTATCAGTCGCAGTTGCAGTTGCATCAGCGACGGCGGTAGGCCGCCTGCGGTCTTTGACATAGATAGCGAAGCCGACGCGAACCACCCCCGGGTGGAATACTCTCCGGGGTGGAACGGCTCGGTCGAACGTGGCGTCGAATAACGGTGGATTAGAGGAGAATTGCTGAAATCATACCTCATCGGTTTCTTCATTATCGTTGAACGCGAACGACATCCAACGGCAAAAATGACAAATAAATATGAACAATGAGAAATGTAAATGTAATATAGGTTGTGCTACGTACATTCCATATAGACTAAAACAATATAAATATCATTAGTATAAAATTAGATATCGTATAACTTGTTACACGGGTAACAAGTAATATTTGCTGACCCATAATTGGGGCTGACGCATAAATGTTTTTAATTATTCTTTCCAGAATAAATTCTGAATAAGAATTAAATCAGAATAAACCAATTTTGAAATAATTTTGTTTGGAAACTTATCAGTTGCTTATATTGGTATCAACAGTTGGTTTTGATGTTTCATCGACAAATTTACATAAATAATTGAAAGTTACTTTAATCACACACACAAATGACTCATAATTAGAACTGTTACTTTATGTCTCTTGTTCTACAAATATTTTAAAAAACCAAGTACGATTTAAAAAACCAGTTTCGGCAACTTTTCCCTATTTGAGAAACGAGAGAGAGAGAGAGAGAGAGAGAGAGAGAGAGAGAGAGAGAGAGAGAGAGAGAGAGAG
>NW_022639533.1:1188240-1193043 GCF_010583005.1 Odontomachus brunneus
GAGAGAGAGAGAGAGAGAGAGAGAGAGAGAGAGAGAGAGAGAGAGAGAAGGGGGGCTTGGGAGGACGGTTGGGTTCTGAAAGGGGTGTAGGATCGCAAGGGTCGCGACGAAAAATAACGAAGGGACGGGACGCGAAAAGTTACGAGGGAAAACGGCAACATCTGGCGCTCATAAGCAAAGTAATACTTTGCCCTCTGACCGCACGGACTTTTTGCAATTATAGAGACGTTCGTTGGCCACGATCGCACGCACGCGAGATGACTCTTTCCCTCGTGAACGGCGCGTTGTCCTGTACGGAGTGTGTCGGCCTCGTTCCAGCTTCTCGAGCTTTCCGGGAGTTTCGACGAGAGAACAAGGGGGATGATCTCTCTGTTTTTCGTCTTCTAGCGAGCGCCCGTTTGCGCGACGCGGGGCCTGTGTCTGCGTGTTATTACGTTGTTGGCGTTCCGGAGCCAGTCGTGATGCTGCCGCGACGAGAGAATGAGGAAACATTAGAGGAGAAACAAAGAAACGGCCGTTTCGATTGATTATTTATTGCAAGCAATCTCGCGTCGTTTCAGTCCCTGGAATACTTTTGCGAACAATAGCAGAACGGCAGAATAGTAAAATAGCGATGCGGGTTTTGGGATACCATGTACGACTCCGCAGGCGGATTGCAATATGCTCATACACTCGACACTCCCGCGGCGACGACCGAAAAAGAAAATTGCCAGAGACACGAATCGAAGAACATTTCGGGAAAATTGGGACTGGGGCCGGCGCAAAAATTGATCCACGACTCGTGTCCGGATAGTTGGGATTTGCCGCGGTTTATTGTATCGAATAGTACAGCGCGTCGATACTACGGAACAGATACCCCGACTTGTGTATGTGTGTGTGTGTATATGTATATGTATATAATAGCGTTAAAATTTGTCTAAAAGACAATTTAATTAAAGTTTAATTAAATCCCAGTTTAATTAAATTGTTTCTAAAATAAGTGTAAGTATGTTAAGATAAATATAACGTCTTTATAAACCTCCTCTTGCCGAGAGTTCCATTTGGCAAAACTCAATACGTTGTCCGTTCAATTCAAATTTAGAAGCGAAATTAACCATATGAACATAGAAATAATTTTTTTCTCTTGAGAAGCCATGGAACATTCATTGAAGTCTAGAGAAATTTTTTCAATGTATCAAGTTATTTTCGTTAAACATTTTTTTTCTCTTGGGGAGCCATGGAATATTCATTGAACGAAGTTCAGAGAAATTTTTTTAATGTGTCAAGTTATTTTCACTAAACATGGTTAGACAGCGGAGTCGAAATGTTCTACGATTAACAATATAAACGTTGTCTTGAATGAGGACTCTAACGATTGAAAAATTTAAAGAAGAAAGTTAAACCACCTTCAAAATTTACGAAAGCCCTAGATAGTAAAAAATAATTTTGAATCAATATTCCTACGTACACTGCAAATCCAAACTGTATTATTTTCAAGGCATGCAAGCGTGTGATTTAACTGAAGTTTTTTTATACGTTTTTTTATCGCCTCAAGTCACGCTTTATTTAACGCGTTTAAAAGAGAGATAGAGCCAAAGAGAGAAACGTGTAAATTATAATTTAATATATTTGTACATGTTATGACGTGACTTAAAATGACAAGGAACAACATAAAAAGAGATTCAGCCAAAATAGCGCACCTTTGAGTTTCCAGTGTATCTACAATCCTATCCTCATATTCCAACGATATTGTAAGTCAGCACGAAAATCTGACTGATCGAGTCAACAATCATACCTTTCTTTATCTCTTTACAGTTATGTGTAATTAGTTACCTACTCTAATGCGTCTTTTTCGCGCCGACTTGCAGTATCGTTAGAATACTACGAACGCAGTATCGGCTCCGGCGGAACGACACATGTATGTTAAACTCGAAACGCAACAGCACTTCCGCTAACAGCCTGCGGAAGACTCGACAGGGAATTCGCAAAGCGGAAAGCGCACCCGAAGCATGCCGCGCGTGCATCGACCGCGCTCGCCATAATCAATCCGTCCGAGGCGCCGGCAGAGAGAGCGCGTGTTAACGATCCACTGATCAATTAGGCTTCGCGTGCGACGCGATGCCCGCACCGAAGGCCGTAAGGAAGGTGGAGGGAGAGAGGGGGGGAGCGAGAGAGAGAGAGAGAGAGACTGCATCTTCACCCTCTGTTCGCGTGGCAGCGGCGTGTAACACGTGTAACACGTCGGACAGGGACGAAGAAGAAGCGTGCTCGGGCACTGGCGTGCAGAATTACGAGAAGATCGCGTGCTAAACGATTTTGCTCTTCGCCCACTCCGCTCTGTCCATCCACCGCTAACCCCTTCGCTCCGGGCCCTCCTCAAGCTCGCCATGAGCCCCTTCTTCCGGTGTGATGGAGCGACGCGTGGGACGCCGCAGATCACGGGCATTGCATTATGCACGGACCTTCTTTCCTATTTTCGGCGAGGTTGGGTCGTGTATTTTTGGGGTGACCCCGGCAGATCGAATCATTGTTATTTTTATCGCGCGGCGGTCACAATATAATGAGCTGTCAGAGATCGTTGTGCACGAAAAACGCGATCCGAGAAAGCGCCTTTTGTGCTCCCGTGAAACAAATGTAATTTTCGGTGTGAAATTACCGCTTCCTTATCGGTTACGTGTATATGTACATTTACGGGCGGAATGAACGTAAAGAGTAGTAGCGCGAGATGTCAAGAATCTGGGACGAAAGAAGGAGTGTCGGATAATTCGAAACATCAAAAGTGGCGAGAAACGTTAGAACGAGAGAGTTGTTCAAGAAGAAGAGAGGGAAAGAGAGACAGATAGAGAAACAAGGAGACAGGAAAATAGGGAGACAGGAAAACAGGGAAACAGAGAGACAAAGAGAGAGAGAGAGAGAGAGAGAGAGAGAGAGAGCGGGGTATTGTTTTGCGTGATTAAACATCGAGTTTGCGAGATTTATAGGATAGCGTAGAAAAAAAATTATACGCCGGTGAGAAATAGCACACCTGGACGCGAACCTCGTTGTAACGTAATCGTCGCAAATTTACAGCGGGTGAACGATATCCTCTTTGTGCTGAAGAGTGAGCTGCGGTTGTCAAGCTAATAAATTCCGGATATCCGTGTACGCGCCGCTACACGAGCGAGCGCAGACGCGCGCGCGCGCGTGCAAACGCGCCGCGGCGGAAGCAACAATATGAACCGAGAGGAGAGAGCATAAATCACTTTAACGCCCTTCGCCTTCAATGGCTGATGGGTCCAATTTTTACGTGCAACACGACGCGACACGACGGCGCCGTGCGCGCAATATATCGATAATTGCGGTTTCCGTCACACAGCGGCCACGCCCGGCGTGAAATCATCGAAATTTTTCAACGGCTCGCTTTACCGCGCGCTAAACAATGCCACGTTTATTAAACTGTTCGCGCGTTGTGAAACAGCCACGCCGTCTATTGTGTACGGCAAGAGGGCCGGCTGAAGCGTTAATTGCGTGCGGAAGTCGACCGTGTCATCGGGTGAAAACGCGTCCCTCGTCGGTGTACTTTTTATCGCGGTGCGCGCGAACTTCCAGCATTTGATGTTAGAGTTTATCGTTATTGCCGCTTCTTTTTTGCATCGCTCTTTTCGGTTTTCAAAATGTTACATAAAGAAAAAAATTGTGATACCATGTTTTGTTGAACACATCAGAGGTTAAACCATCAAGCTATTATCTTCGCTGAAGATAATCCAAATGTGGAACCGAAACACTCGACGATTAATGATACATGTTGTTTTGCCCAATATCGTTATTTTTCAATTCGCAACGTGTCTCTAAGAACTTCTTTTTTTCTGCCATACAATCCCACATAATTTAATTCTCACACATATATCTTGGGCATCTTAGTCTGACATACTGGGCTTATTTCTTATTCTCGCTTACTTACATTCTGTAAAAGTGCTAATAAAAATCTATAAAGAGTAATGAATATACTTTCAAGTTTGTATAGAATAGAATCATATATAGAAATAATCGTAAATATAAAGAGAAACACGATAGATTTACATAAAAATCTGTAACTTTTCTGAAAATGAATTTGAGAAGTTAACATTGTTGAATTTTCTCTTCCATACGTTTTGAAAAAAAAATTAAAAAAAAATATTGCATATTACAATTTGTCAAAAAATGTTGTTATTTGGATATTAATATAGCACTCTGCTCAAAGTAAAAAACGGCCTTATACCTTTGTCTTATTGTTGTATGACAAGCAACTTTGAAGTAGCTCAACAGTGTTTAAACCTTATATTCTCACCAACTATAATTTTTTTCGGCGCGTAAACTAATAATCTCCGTTTCACTAGTTTGCGGATTATTTCAAATTAAAAATTGTGCAGGTTCAAAAATGATCTAATGTGCCACCTAGATTCTTATTTCGTGGATTTAAGAGATCGCTTATATCTTTTATTCAAGATAAAGATATGGAAGAAAAAAGATATTAAATACTAAACGTAACGTGACGAAATTAAAAGACTGCTGCGTTCGACTGTCGAGTGGCGGATTGCAGGCACAAAATAAATTGGTTTGCCGACGAGGGAATTGGCGTTTCGGAAAATCGTATAAATCGCAATAGGGGGAGGAAAACGCCAAATCGATCGTCAAGATTCTTAATGGAAGGGAAAGAAGCAAATAAGAGGAAGGCAGCGAGATGCTTGTCGATATAGTTCACGGATAGTCCACTCTCGCAATCTCCTTTTCTCCCTCTCTCATTCGCTCCTGCTCTCTCTCTCTCTCTCTCTCTCTCTCTCTCTCTCTCTCTCTCTTCCCCCCCCC
>NW_022639533.1:1193583-1195142 GCF_010583005.1 Odontomachus brunneus
CTCTCTCTCTCTCTCTCTCTCTCTCTCTCTCTCTCTCTCTCTCTCTCTCTCTCTCTCTCTCTCTCTCTCTCTTTTCTCCCTTATTCCTCTGCTACTTCTCGATGCGCTGCATTCTGGTGGCGCACGAGCGTATAATGCACGGAAGTCCTCGGAGCCGCCCAAAAAGGAAATAAATAAGCCTCTAACTGAAATCGGGAATGTGAAGTGAATGGTAGTTTAAAACGATTCGCTCTCGGCTGCTCCTTCCCCTTACTCCCGCCCTTTCTTTTTCCCAACCGATAGTCGCATTCCGCTCTATCTCTCTCCCTTCCGTGCCCTCTCTCTCTCTCTCTCTCTCCTTCTTCCCCTTCGCTCTCTCTCCCTCTTCCCCTTTCGCTCTCTCCAGTTAGAGCGGCGCCCTTAAGCGTAAGCGCACGTATATCACTGGCACATACGCGAGCATGCACACGTGTGCGCGTGTGTACGTGTATAGATACCTTTCTATTCGGTACTTACATGACCCACATGAGCAGGAAGTTAAGCGATACTCGAAAGCGAGGCGAACCCGAATAATGCCGGGAGTCACAAATCCGTCATTTCGAGCGGGACAGCGGTGTACAGAGCGTGTCACAAGTAGTCGCATGCTGGAAGTCGGCGTATTTCACGGAATTTTTTCTCTTTTTCTCTTCTACGTTATATATTCCCGCATTGATGTTGAAAAGAAATGGCACGATCGAATTTACATTTTATACGAGTCATTAATTGGATCTGGTTAATGAAACAATAGTATCGAGCCTGTAAGCCAGGACGCAAATTAAAATTGATGTCACGTGCGTGTTGGTAAAAATAAATATACGATAAATGCTAATAAATCTGTAGAAAAGTGGGGCGACGCGCAAATTGAATGAAACAAATCTGTAAAATGAACAAGGCGAATGAATGGGGAATTCGATATTTTGCATCGATATATCGTATATCTCGTGAATCCTGATATAGCTGGCGGAAGTGTCCGATCGTAACGACTACTAATTTAAATGATCGCCTACGATCGTGAAATGTATCAATTTGCTAGTCCGTGAAATTTAAAATGCGCGGGCGCTTTCATTAGAAAATTGTTTACATCCGAAAACGTTTTCGTCACGTTCGCGCCATTTCTTCCCGACGCGTTTTCTACGACGATTATTTCCGAATGTGAATTTCCAACGCTTTCTTAAATTCCTTAAACTTTTTCCAAAGAAAGGATGTTCTTATAATCTAATGATCATCGGAATTTCAGTCATATGTTCTTATTCGATTTAAATGAAAAAGCGAATCATTTTCGAGAAAAGCGCACATGAACAGTGAAAGGTAATATTAAAAATTAATTACACATTATCTTAACCTAGACCTTCGTTTAGTACAAAAATAACATACAAAAATGTTCAAAATCTGCTATGCAATATAAAATTATTTTTGAAAATACTTTTTAGTTTCTAACTTCGCAAACGAATATCTCAGCAGGAATAATTGTAGGAAAACATAATTTATATATATATATATATATATATATATATATATATATATATATATATATATATATA
>NW_022639533.1:1195193-1203223 GCF_010583005.1 Odontomachus brunneus
ATATATATATATATATATATATATATATATATATATATATATATATATATATAGAGTTATTTTCATCTGATATGTAGACCCCTAGAAAATTAGCTACCTTTACTGAAACACTCTGTGCAACTAATACTCCCGTGTAATCGTCCGCGATCCGGAAAATTGATTAAATAATTACGTGTCGCTCTATAAGACGCGCATAAAGATTCCTAAAATTCCACGTCTTTTTCATCCACTAGAACTTAGAATAATCTCAACAAAAATTGATACTTGGTTGGATCATTGTTATGTATCTCTGCGCAACACACGAACACGGACTGTACAGACTGGATTATATAGTAAGTCATTTTATCAATGGTACAATTTTAGCAATCTGTGTCGTAACTTTTAGTGACATATTTCATGATATTCGGTAGCCCATCAATTCTACTGCTTCTATGGCAATTCGTGCTGCAATGCTGGTATAGTCCAGCTTTATAAAAAATATTGTGAAAAGGGATACATATTTCCAATGTAATTTTTGCTACAAAATTTTCTCTCCGTGTACAGGACTCACGATTCATCGCGGGGACTACTACTCCCGGGTAGATATCAAAGTATCGTTGTTTCCAATCGTTTCGACCTTCGCCGTGCGCGTCCCTCGTGCTCTCGATTATATCGCCCGACCCTCACCGTCGGAAGAAACGAACAGATAGAAGAGAAAATAGCTGGCGCGGTTAATTAAGCGGACTCTAGCGGAGACTAGTAGACCTTCCCCCCGACTGAAAACCTATTAGCTCAGCTACGAGCAATCGATCCACGTCCCGGTTAAACTAATCTATATTTACGATACAAAGATTGAACCTGGCAATGTAATCCAAGCGAAGTGCATTACCGATCTCAGAGCGATCTTGACGCGTTGGCCAGATCTGATCTGTTGAATGTTTTTTTCGGCGAGAAAAAAGGAAAATTCGCTTGATAAAAAAGAAAGAAATAGCGAACGATCCGTAGGAGAGATTCTGCCGCGAGGGCGAGCTCTCACAAGCACAACGGAAACGCTGAATAATCGCGAAGTGTCGCAATCGATTCTCCCCTTTTTCAGGGCGACGACACCGAAATGTGCGCTTCGCGTCGCGAGATCGATCTGTCGCGAGCGAACAAATGTTTGCTTGAGGAGCAGAACGCGATGTTAAGTTTGCAATCAGAAAATGCCAAGGCGATCCGCGACGATAACGACTCGTCGATCACGCGAAAGAAGTCGCGCGACTGGATTATCGAGCGTCGACGTGCGGGGGAAATGAAGAATTCGAGAGACCTGGTGTACGAATTACCGCGTTTATAAATTATGTAAACGCGCAAATATCCGTCGTCGCGGCTATTAACCGCTCGACAAGCGCAGTTCCCCTTTAGTTCCATGTAGCGCGTGTTCTCTCTCTTTCTTTCTCTCGTTCTTTCTCTCTCTCTCACCCCCGTGTAATATTATTTCCGTATAAATCTTATAATGCGCGCGGCTGACACGACGGGCAGGTGGACGAGTGGGGTGACTGGCGACTCGCGCTTAAACCGCGAAGATGAGAGGTGAGGTAAGAGGAAAAAAGCTTACGGGAAAATGGATGCGTCATGTAGTGTAACTTACTTTGCCGCACGAGTTAATCCAACTACGAAGTTTCCGGTATAAGGGTCCGCGCGAACGCCGATGCGCTCTCTCTCTCTCTCTCTCTCACACACACACACATTCCAACCCTTAAGTAGTTTAAGTTAATCAATGCTAATTTCGTTCCGGGCAACGCTCTAAAGCGGCGGATGAGATTTACGCAATCAGACGTATCTCGAACTCTTTAACCACCGTTGTCATCGTTGTCCTCGTTGTCGCCGCGTTCCTTCACCGGCTTCTCGCCCTGACTCGGCCCAACGCTGATTAGTGCTCCTCATAATGCAGATTAAGCGGCGCAAAACCGTGAGCTTATTGTTCGCGCGGTGGTGAACTTTTAACTCGGCCGATAATTCTGCACCTCGCAGCGGAATAATGATAAACTCCATCGCGGCGGGGAGGACACGCGGCGAAGGGGAGGGAGTTTCCGTTCGGACTAAGGAGTTTATTCAGCTAAACCGAGGTACTTAAAACAAAATCTGACAAAACAAAAATTTGACATAACACTTATCGCGCGCGCGATAAAACAAATACGCAGTTAAAGATTTGCGATTGGAATTTACGTGAGAAATTTAATATTGAATACCACAAACCTTATGGTAGAAGCGATGTAGATGACGATTCTACTTAATGTATCTTCGTAAGAAGCAATATTATTCAAATCAAACATTTACCGTTATAAATATTATATATTAGAAAATGCCACACACAGAAGAAAGATAATTTTTGTAATGGTCGATTATAGGCCAGAATACTGTTGTTGTGTGTTTTGAGTGACATTGTGCTGTATTGACAGAAAAAATATGATTGATCTAGCTAAAACTATATATATATATATATATATATATATAGAGAGAGAGAGAGAGAGAGAGAGAAGAGAGAGAGAGAGAAAAGAGAATTATTTTATAATTTTTATTCTAACAAGAAAATAGTGATATGCATATAAGATTACTATTACCAGCATTATATTACAATTTAATGAAAAAATAGTTCTCTTGTTCATAACTTATAATAATTATTTTTTTCTATGTGCTTACACACACGGTTATATGTACAAATACCAGGAACATTTCTTTCTCGATGTAAAACGTGGCAACGTAATATCGTAAAATCAATTTCAGATTAACATCAATTATTTAGATAGTGAAACAAATATGTGAAAACGTAATTTTATTTGATAAACAGTGAATTTATAAATACGTGATCCCTTGATACGCCACTGAAAATACGCCTCTTGAACAGTCTGGAAAATACATATGGTGAATAAACTAAAGTATATTATTCGCTAAAAAGATATGTTATTTAAAAGCGTTTAGGAAACAAACGCGGTTGGATTTTAGGGAAGTTTTTCAGCAGCGCTATTTCCATAATTTCGCGCGCGAGATACGCGAAAACGCGCGTGTTATGTGCTCAGTGCTATTCACGGTATCGCAAGCGAGTGCGCATCTTCTCGTCACGCAGCTCAAGAAGAAGAAGAATAACTTATTAGGCGTTATAAAGGGACTAAGTCCCCTCCAGTACAAAGTAAATGTGCAAAAAGAAGCCATATTTGTATAGCAAAGTAATGGTTATAACAAGGTTATTTTATAGAAATATACAATGTTTTATGTGTATAATGAAGAATAAAAGTTTTGTGATGTGACTTTCCCATAGTAACGTCTTGTGGCAACTGTAACTCTCAAGTATTTTATTTCGATTCACAAATTTGTTATGACATTAATAATGAAAAGATAGATAGAAAGTGAGAAAGAGAGGGAGGAGATAACGCAATATAGCTAGGGTATATAATTATAAACAAAAGTTTCTCCGGGAGAAATTGCGTTGATAGACGTATGCAAATAGCAACGCGGTGTATCGCGAGAAGCGAGAGGTCTCGACGGCAAAACGACCGCGACGAAATCGCATCGGTGGCTGCCACACTGCGCCGTATCAGCGCAGCTCGTCCGGAAGAAAACGAGTGAGAAAAACAAGTATGTTTACCGTTAAAGATTCAACGGCCTCTGCACTGATAGCCTCGCTTGCGATGCCGGCCCGGCAGAATCAATCAAAAGGAAAGCGCACTTTCCCCGCGCGAGAGAAACAATGAATTAATATTCAAATGATAAATGGCTTGATTAAGGTTGGCGGCCAGAGGCACGGGTTCTCTCCATAATTATTGGAAAATGCGAGTCTCGGCGGAACGGCGGAGGTAACTCGGACGCTTTCGCCTTCTTCTTTCTGTTTCGCGTGCTTCGTGGGAAAATTCGAAGAAGAAGGGGGGAGGAGAGGATCGCGCGGCAAAAATATATCGTGCTTATTTGAAAGTAATTAAACTTGCCGCTTGTAATTCGAACTACTTTTCATCATATCGCGCCATCTTACTTTAAAGCGAGTCGAAAATATAATCACGAGCTCGGGAAATGTTTCATTACAGCCCGCATTGTATGCATGCGTATCGTCTGTTTGTCACTCTGAAAAGTTAACATAATCATAGTTTACTCAAGCGACGCGATACGATTAATGGAACAGTTTGCAGTAACACGATAGAGATCTGTTTTTCGCACCGCACTATTTTTCTCGCGACTGTCCTGTGTTTTAGTTTGAATCACCCACGGACCGTTGAACGCGTCATTCTTCGACGCAGCTTTCTTTATTTTTGCAAACAATTCTGATTTATAGTTTTATCGTTTGCCTTGAAACGATAACGATCGAGCCCGGAGAATGTATACGAAGGGTTAGAATAGATAGATGCGTTATTTATTCAACGTTTCAGGACGTTGTCCTTTTAAGCACTAAGATACAAAATTAAGAAAAAAAGCCGGACAACGTGTGTTTTTACACATGTAATTAATCAAGAAAATATGCTTCTACCGTTGCATGTAAGCTTGTAAATGAGTCAAGGGTAGTATTACACGTCGCGAGTGTCTCATTCATCCTTTGCCACAAAGTAAAGCCGTCGAGTGTTCATTAAGGATCGAATAGTTGATACGAAGAGACACGGTAGATAAATAGATAAATGCGTTATATATGTATATTTATACACAGAGAGAGAATATTATAAGTCTTTTTTATATATAAATACTTATCAAGTTTATTAAGAAGTAGATTGCCAGTAAAGTCTGTTTTTGTTAAATTAAATTTTCTTTACAAAATAAATTTCAGTAAAACCATACCAAATATTTTAATAAAATTTCAGTTCTTGAGATATAAACAGCATACATAAAATGAAAGGATAGTCATCTACTAGAATGTCGATCTATTCTACGATTACAAAGTTCTGTAGTAATTTTTATTATAAAATTCTCTCTATATATTAAACCCTCTGAAACACTGTCCCTTCTCCGAGCAGGAAGGAAGATACAAAATAAAGAAAAATAAAAATATAAAAGAAATGAAGAATAAAAATACGAAATAAGAAAATAGGACATGTGTTTATCACTATATAACCAGTAGAAAAAGTAGGTCTCTACTATTGCCACGTAAGCAAGGTCAGGGATGGACTGTCACGCGATGCTATTTCCTCATCAATCGTTTACTTCGAGGTAATAGCAATCGAGCTAGAGATTACCGGCCAATAGAGAGAAGTAGAGGGTCAAGGGTGACGCGTGATATGAGTCCGAAATTAGTCGTACATCGCAAGATACATCCGCTTCCGACGACTCCGACAGCAATCTGCGCGTGAGAGTTCCGCGTGAGAAGCGTGTGCTGCGGCTGGAGCGAGAAAGGAATACAGAAATAAACGATATCACGTAGACCGCCGTTATTCCCGTCGCTCTCTCCGTGGGGGAGGCACGAAGCGACGGAGACAGGCGTATCCGGTCACATTTTACGATCCCACCTCGCTCCGGGCTACGAATATCGCGACCGTGAGAGCAGGCGTCCGGGAAGAAAAAAGGAAGAGTGCTTCTGCCGCGGTAGCTCCCGTTTTTTAAAAACGTGTGGGATAATTGTTCGTGGATCTCTTTGAGACGACGGCTCGCGCGCAGCGTTGATCCGCCTCGTCGCACCGCCGCAAACTTTGTGAAGAATTAATTCCGTGGTCGGATGGCGCGTATTCTGGGCGAACACGTCGGCTATGTACGTATGTGTGTGTGTGCATATATATGTATGTATGTATGTATGTACGTATATACGTATGTACGTACGCGCATATGTATGTACATACAGCCCTCTGCGAGTTACCGCGCGAGAAAATTGGACCGCGGAAAATTTCTACCGCCGCGTGTGACACCTCTTATGCCCGTTCACTTGCGGAAGTCTACGCGCGCGTAATTAGCAACGTTAAAAGCAGCGGCAGCCTGCTGGACTTTCCCCTCACACTCGATTTGATGTGCAACCGTGTCACGGATTTATAGCGGACTAATTGCAACTTTTCGTAGATATTGGTAACATTAAAATGCAGTAACAGAGAGCGTTCCAAATATAACTCGCTGCAAAGATATCTTCGTCCTTCGTCCTAGTCGGGGTTAATTACGGACTGTCGAAGCTGACAGGATCAGTCAGTTCACTCAAGTCCTGTTGAACTTTTTTAAATAAGTGCCAGAAAAGCGAGTCAAAAATAACGAATCTTCTCTCACCTACCGTAAAACAAAAACTCCCTCGATAAAACTGACTCATAACTCTGAAGACTAACGACCCAACCGAATAAAATTATTGAGGTTAGTTTGAACGAGAATATAAACAGTCAGAAACGGAATGACTTCTGATTAAATTGTAAAAACACGCGAGCCATGTCAATCTAAAATCGACTCATAACCACCTCTTCTAAAGACTAACGACCCAATTGATAAAAAATGTTGAGATCGATCAATTGATTCGGATTTTCCTCAAATTTTTAGGCAATTGAACGATACGAACGAATTGAAGAATACGAACAGGTCATCTTATTATCAGTCTTATTATAAAATCACGCAAACCATAGCCGATCTAAAATCGATCCATAGCCACCCTCTCTAAAAACTAACGACAGTCGATCGACTCGGATTTTCTTCAAGTTGTCAAGCAATTGAACGAGAATACGAACAGGTCAGAAACGACGACTCCTAATCTAGTCGATTTAAGATCTACTATAATCACCCCTTCCGAAGACTAACGACTTAACCGATCAAAATTATCAAGTGTAGTTGGTCGATTCGGATTTTCTTGCAAGTTTTAGGCCATTGGAAGAGAATATAAACGGTCAGAAACGACGACTCCTGATCTCGTTATAAAATCGCGCGAGTCGTAATGGATCTAAAATCATCCCCCGTAACTATCCTCTGCGGAGATTAGCGGCGCGGCATTCAAGACATTGTTGAAGTATTCACAAACAAGATTCAAGGATCGTAGTAGCGATAAAGGTCTTACCTTATCAGGACGTACTCTATCCCCGATAATCCGTACACCTAAACTCTCCCACGGTGGCTAAACATCACGAACCGCCCTTAATGACCTTAGGCAACACGTTCACCACCTTTCGGCACCATACACGACGACCTCGAGCATAGGTACACCAATCTCGCGGGGCTCACGTGTCCAGCCGCGAAGTTAACCGCGCAAACGCCAATTACAAACTCCTCGGGACGCACTTCAGGATATCACGCTCGATCTCGAGGAGCAATCGACAGTCCTTCCGCCTCGTTCTGTCATAGTCACGTGACGTGTCTTTGTCTCCCCTCGAGACACCGAATTTTCAAGTGAACGATGGGACTCGTGGTCGTGGACGGGCTTCTTGATGCAGAGCCTTGGCGAGCCTCTCTGTCGAGGGGAGACCTGATCGACGCGCTTTTCACCCGCGCTCCTGATGGTGGCGGTCACGTGGCGAGCGACTTGCCCGAGCAGCGGACGAAGCCGGCGGAACGCGTTGCACCGTCTCGGTGATCCGTCGGGGACTGCGTTCGCCACGGCTCCCCACCAGGAGCCTCGGGGGTTGGACGCCCTCGCGTCGGTTCGGCACCCCGACGCGCGACGTCGCTCCGCCTCCACGTGGAACGCCGAATCCCCACCTAGCGTGTCGGGGGCTCGAGCCCCCGGTGGACGCCGACGGCGTCGTCTTAAGTCGACCGCGACGTCGGGAGATTCGCCGCCGCGGTCGTCGGCGAGCCGGTGAACAAGGGTGGACTCGGGGGTGCTAACGATACCGTGGAAGTATTCGGCGTTCTCGCCTCCGTGCGTTCCCGATACTTCGCTCTATTTAACGCGCTTGCGATACTTTGGCCATTCGGGCTGCAATTGGCGCGATATGAGGCGCTGTTTTTAAGCGGTGTCGTCAGTCGGAAACGAAAGTGGAAACAGACAGCGCTGGGTAAATGCATATCTCGTTGCTAAGAAAATCACTCGAGAGAATTACAGATACGACTCGAGTAATTTATAGATTTATTTGTTTTATTTTTACGATTCTTTCTCTCTCTCTCTCTCTCTCTCTCTCTCTCTCTCTCTCTCTCTCTCT
>NW_022639533.1:1203322-1224965 GCF_010583005.1 Odontomachus brunneus
TCTCTCTCTCTCTCTCTCTCTCTCTCTCTCTCTCTCTCTCTCCCTCTCTCTCTCTCTTTAATTTTCGATACGAAGTATTTTGAATGATACAGAAATATATAAAGTCATGGTTTGGTTGGTTCTCAGTTTTAAGAGTCACGAAATTTTGCGCATTATATTTTATGTATTGTATTAAAGAAACGACCCCTTGGAATAGATTAAATAAATAAATTGGAATAAATGAATAACTTTCCACGTACAGTATTGGGTCTCTGAGACCTGGACGAATATTTAATGTTTCACCAACTTTCGTAAAGGGAGTCCGTGCAAATTTCAAAACAACGTAAATCTCTTTACAGATTTTGATTTTGTAGCGCTGCTATCTTGTAGCTCAAGTGTCCCTACATCGTTAGAAAAATATGTGTTCCAAAATATTGATTTTTAACGAAGTTATATGATAGATGAAAGCTACCCGTGTTTGATGCAGGTTATACTATATGTCCCAAAAAACGTGACTATACGCGCGGAAGGTTAACAAAAATATTATTTTTCGCGGGACTAACGGAGTACGACAATATCTCACATAAAAGCTTACAAATTGACGTTACAATTTATTTAAAAGCCGTAATAATTCCGAAAGAATGGAACCATTCGCAAATTGCGCGTCATTTGCACTAATGTGTGTATGCGATGGTTATACTGTCTGGGGTAAAAGAATTCCTCGGCGCCTTCATGTTTATTCAGCATTTTTAATGGCGCCTCTCCCTTGTTATTCTTCGCTCGCGCCTTCCTTTTGTCTCCCCGGCGCTATTGCAGTTTCTCGCATAAATTTAATAATTAACGGGCGCAGGACATCGGGAAGGCATTTAATATTGAAATAAAGTACGACACCTCGTATGCGGTCAATCCTATTCGCATAACGAGATAATGCAATACGAAATTGAATTCATGCGATATTCATGGCGTCAACGATTTGATTGCGGACGCGACGGGCAAATAAAAATTTCACACCCAGTGAATATTTACAGGCATACCCAATTAATTTCCGCATGATACGCGACGCGTGAAGCCCCTATTCGCAAATGAATATACTTTCCGGGCTGTGCGCGTTACGAAAATCTTTTATGCACGCGCGTATTTCCATAAAAATAAATTGTTCCGCTCTTCAATGTTTTACGAGTATTTCCGCGCGCCGGCGAATTTCGTCGGCGGCGATAAAAAGGGCTCTCGCCCTCGAAAAATGTTTAAAAGCAGGATGTACTTCCACCTGCCACTTTTATATATCCATACTGTAATATTATTTCCCGTGAACACACTAATTTCGTGAGTCTGAGAACTGCAAGATTTTCCTCCCCCACTTTTTTCGCCCTTCCTTTCCCGTTAATCTTTACGAGAAACACATTTCCACCTGAAAACGTGACTCGGTAAAGAGAAAGGGGAGAAAGGTACAAGGCCGTATAAATTGAATAATACTTTATTAACTCGTAAAAATTATTCGCATCGCTAAATGCGCGTTTACGGTCCCAAAGAGAATGCCTTAAAATGACGAGAGGGGCTTGTGATGTCCTCCAATTTAATTCTCCCTTTGCGCGACATTAAAACTTTGCATCTGTACTAACTTTGTGCCCCGCGAGTCCGGCTGTGTAATGTCGCATTTATGATCCCTTGTCGCACCGATTTCCTTCGCGCGGCTTTTTATCGTCGGAGAAGATACATCTCGCGCTGGAAACGCGAAAAATCGTCTCAATGGAAGAGCTCGTAGGAGAAGGGAGGCTCGGCAAATATCATGAGGTTCTTTGAAAGTCCAAAGCAGACGTCGCGCGAGTCACCCGGTTTCTGACGGGCCACTGTGTATAGCCGGCTGTTATTACTTCGTGTCCCAGACGCGCAAGATCGACGTCATTAGCAGCATCAGCAATGAATGTCCATCGAGGGCAGCGTGCGATCCCGCGGACTAATTACGACCGCGGACGTACACACACCGCAAGTCCAAAGCAGCCATAAGTGCGCAAAAAGAGGCTGCAGATGCGTGCACGTGCATGGCGCTCTGTACGCGTGTACGTCCACCGGTGCCATTAACGAATCCCCTGGCCGGGTGCCTCGCCTCCAATTTGCGCTGAAACGCGATCGTAATCGACTTTGTCGATTGAGCAAATTCCGATGCGCGGCCCCTTAATATCGGGAAATTTCACATTTCCTCCATTTAAACGCGTAATTCAATCTAAGTACATATGGCATTAATTCGCCGATGTACCCCTGCGGCCAGAGCCGGCTTTATATTCGCCCCGCGGCGTCTATTGCCGACAGAAAATACCGCATCTCCTATGACGATGGAACGTAGAAAAAATTTACGATCATTCAATAAGTTCTCCGCTACATCATACTAAATTTTGAATCTTTAATAAAGAAACGGTTACTAAATAATATTAAGTATTAATAAATAATATTAAAGTATTAAATATTTAATACTTGGGACAATTCTGGCGCATTTATTAAGACATTTATTTGATAAAGATACAAAGGTTTCGGAATTTTTTAATAGAAAAGATATTTTATCGTTGTTGAAGTTACGATATGCTGAAAAGTGTGTATATCTTATCTGTTATTTGACTCTACAAGGCACGCGTAAAGTATATTTTGCACCGCAGACTTTTTTTCTTAGATTTTAGACATAAAAATAATTTATTTCAATGCTGCTCTCTTTAGCACTTTCTCTTAATTCTTTTCCTATTAAAGTCTCTTAAACTCGCGAATTTCCAATATTTCTGATCGATCATAAATCTTACCTAACAAATCATCTCCTAACAAATCATCACCTAATATATCTGCATGTTCTTTTCTTTCTCTAATCATTAATTAATAAAGTATCATTAGTTAATAAAGTAACAAATAGAATGTCAATATACATTATAGTTATAATTTTACAAGTACTTTTCGTAAATTATATTACAGCAAAGCTGCATTTTAAAATTTTATTTAAATCGTTTTGAAATTATTTTAAATGTGTAATATTATAATGAATAATATTTTTATAACACATAAATTGAAATTTTAGAGACATATTCGCGATTTAAGATTTTTCAAACGTTTTCCTTGCAAATTATGCTGTATTAACGAATTAAAATAAAAATTTGTATAACAAATTATAAAACTTTGTAAATTATTCAACAGTACAAAAAATGTACATTGTGGACTGATTTCAATACAGAACCGATTATTATCGTGAAAATTAACATTAAAATTAAAGTTTTATATAATTTAATATCATATAAAATATACGTGCAGCAAATGAAAAATATTAAAAACTAAACAGACTAAAAATATTAATTTGCTTAATATTTACAATATAAATAATTTAGGTGTAATTTATATATTATGCGCTCTTTTACATTTCAAATTTTTACGTCTCTATTGGAAAGTTAATAAAAGATATTTCTTGTCAGAGACAGAGATAGATCATTTTATTTAACTCTGAGGTTATAAAAACTCTTTTAGGTACACACAGCAAATACGATACATTTCGAAAAATATCTTACGTGAGTGAGACTACTTACGTGGCTACTAATTAATAACAGATTAGTAGAGATCGAGAGAGCGAGAGAGAGACAGAAAGGGAGAAAAACGCGTGCCTGACGTTAGAGCAATATTTTGACAACGGAACGTGAAGCGACAAAGAAATCATACATCTCGTCGCGATATTAATAAGAGATATTCCAACTGTACTCGTCGCGCGCGAAATATTTTCGCGCTACGTTTCCTGAGCGCGGGACACGAGAGTGTTTTTCGACGAAGCTCTCGAAGCGCGAGCGCGCATGCGGCGTCCTTCTCCTACTAGCGGGCCTGAAGAAAAAGGAAGAGAGAGAGAGAGAGAGAGAGAGAGAGAGACTCGAGCTTACCCTCTTACCTCTTCGTCCGACCCCTCAGGTCGAAGGTAGTGACATCGGTCTCGAGTGTTTTTATTCCATTACCCCAGCGCGTCGCCATCCTCTTAACCACTTACTTAACCCACGACCTTCGGCCTTGTCTCCCCCTCGTTCGCGCTTGATGGCCTTCGAAAACTCAAATATTATCCGTCGTTCGATCCCGCCCCCGCCCCCGTTGCCGACGAGGAGAACGCTCCCGCGAGGGGCCAAAGGGGGGCGGGGAGGCGTAGGATGTCGTGAATCCTTCGCGACTCCTCATTCCATAATCCACAACGTATCCCTGCAAACGCCTTAAACCTAATTCTCATCGGCGCTGACGGCGTCAATAATGTTTCTATCGGCTACCGTGATTCTCATTCTATTACTCGTCGCGAGTGCCGATACACCGTGTTTCCTCCGTAACGCGCTCCCTACCCTCGAAGACCTTTTACGAGACCGCGATGAACGCGGTGGTGTGAGCGCGCGCTCGCCCCCTTGCCATCTCCACGGAGTCTTGGACAGTGCAGGCGCGATTGAAAAAAATTGACTTAGGGAAAGTTTGATCGTTTAAAGTTCGTAACGCTCAACATCTCGAGGCCGGGATCCTTTTTTCGCGAGAGAAACTCGAATTCTTTTTTGTTTTTCTTCTTTCTCTTATTAATTTTTTTCTCTTTCTTTAAGTAAATCGATTCTCGTACGAAATTCTTGTCCTGCGATTAATTACCTCCAGCTAAATCCAGTGTTTGGATTTGCGCTTGTTTAACAAAATGGTAACAAACGCGAATAACTTTCTACAACCGACTAGGAATTTACCCTATAATTCTAGTAAGGTTGATCTCATTCAGGTTTGTGCAAGATAATGTTATCAGACCTTATAGTGAGTTATATAACGCAGTGTGGAGGGGGGATAATTAGAACCTTATTAAGGATTAGATCGTAGGCAAATCCTCAGGAGAAAAATATTATTTTGCGTGAAACATAAAAAAACTCGATCATTTTGTTTAATAATTAGAAGTAATCTATTATTTTATCCTTAACGTATGATCTTTTGTGTATGTCTCCTCAGCAGTTCTTTTAATCCATTTTTCCACCGTTCTGTAGAAGATTATCATCTCTTTATTGACTACGGTCTCACATGTTGCTTGACCTCATGATCGAGCAGGAATTGATAATACCAAAATCTGAGGATATATTCATGGCTTATCGCGCGCGCGCGCGTTATGAATTGTCCTTATAACTTAGCGGCTTATAAAGAATTGCGATAATATTGTAAATCAAAGAGAGAGAATCTAGAAAATAATTTTTATAAAAATAATTCTTTTATAGATCATACTTACTACATATAGTGTCTTGCCACTACCGCATTATCTCTTAAGGGCGGATTCCTGAAGTAATTTAAATAAAAAAGTCCTAATGCAAAACTGTCGAGGCTATAATACTTTTCAAATTATAAACGATTAAAGTTGACCAATTATAGTGGCTAAAGTACGCGCGCTCAGGTACAGTACAACACACAATGGTACAGATGAATGCACATGTTTTCCCTTTTCTAAATATTGATACGGAAGTTCCATACATACAACAACGTATGTAACAATAATCTGCCTTTTTTATCATTTAAATAAACATATCGCAAATAATAACAATTTCGTCAAAATGTTATGAATAAAATATCACGCAATACATTTATGAGAATCAATAAGCTGTCACACATTTGACGTTTCTTTCAGAGATTTATAACTAATTTCGTATCTTATGCAAATTCTCACTTATGTGCATGCACCTGTACCATTGCGTATTGTACCATACCTGAGAGCGCGTACTTCTACTAACATAATTGGTCAACTTTAATTATTTATAATTTGAAAGGTATTATAACCTCAGCATTTTTATATTAGGATTTTTTTCTTCAAATTGCCTCAGGAATCCGTCCTTAAAAGATAATGTAGTAGTGGCGGGACACCTTGTATATACACACACACACATATATGTGTGTGTGTGTGTATGTGTGTGTACGTATGACAAGATTGCGGCCTGGAGAAAACGCAGTTTTTATTCGTAACAAAAGTTTCACGCGAATAGAATGCCGTGCTCTTTCCTCTTTCTTACGAGCGCAATTTACAATTTTCATTTTCGCCGTCGATTTTGCGAATTAGCAACGCGAAAACTTGGCGCGAGCGCAGCGCGCTCGCGAGAGTCGCGCGAAATCTGCGCCCGCGACACATGAAATCTCGCGCCCGGAAATCTACTATTCCACTTCGTTAATGAAACTGATATAACGTCCGAAATGAGATGCAAATGACGGCGGGATGCGGTTGAAGTGCAGACACCGGCCAAGCGAGTTTTTATCCGCCGCCCCGCGCATCGCCACGCGTCGATGAGCATAATGCTCGTTCTTTTCACCCTCTCCCTTCTTCTCCTCTTTCCCCCTTCTCTCTTTCTCTCACTCACTCTCTCTCTCTCTCTCTCTCTCTCTCTCTCTCTCTCTCTCTCTCTCTCTCTCTCTCTCTCTCTCTCTCTTTTTTTCTCTTGCTTGGATATTTGTTTTTGTTTCTATGGTTAATGCAAACCAGTTGCATTATTTCAACGTCGAATAGCCAACACTCTGGAGCAGAGCGACCAAATTTTTAAATTTTAATAGGACAGAATGTTATCTCGAAGGGAATAATCATAAGGGTCCTGTTGGGGCGCATTCCGCTCTCGCGAACTTTTCCCTTTGCAAATCTTCCCGCGTCCGAAGTATCGGCCCGCTCGTCTACTAGATTTTAAACTTCCAGCGAACACCCTTAATCTTCTCGCTTTTATTCTGACGCGAACTGTTTAGTCGTCCCAGTTATCGAAAATATGCACCATAATATTTTCACACTGCAGTAATCATCGCTTTTGTTACGTGGACGTTTATAAGTCAGTCACTTCGCAAATAAATAAAAAGAATATCAGCATTTCCGAATAACCGGATTTAACATCTCGTAGAAAAGAAAACATGCCAACTTTTTATATCAATTTGTACGGGTATGTCTGTAACGCGCCACTGCAATCCGATGCAGCGTGCACCCTCCGTTCCACGGGCGAATAAATTTTCCTCACGTCAGACCGTCTATTCTACTTGATTAAGGTAGTTGTATCGCTAAGCGTATCGTATTTTCGCCGCCGATAGCGCATGAAGAGGGCCGTTCATAAAGTTCAATTATCGAACAAAATTGCGTTTCTACGCATTTATTTCGCTGAGTAATAAATGTTAATTTGAAACGGAGTTGAGATAAATATGCACTATATTATATAAATACTATATTATAAAAATATTACTTTTTACTTTTTCTTATTCCGTAATGCTTTATTTACGCATTAGTCGATTTAATAGAGATATACTATGTATATGTATTTATGGAGTATCACTATAAATTATGAACTTTCCATCGCTCTGTACTTTCGCAAGAAAATAGTCAATGATCCTGAAATTTGTGTATAATATCCGTATATTAATCCTTAACCTTTAAAATCCGAGAAGCTACAGCAACAATTGACTTGTATTCGTAAAGTACAATCAGAATGATCATTATTATCATTATTATATTATTCATTTTCTCCGCACAGATTATGAAAAACAAACAAAAAAACAAATGAAAACTTAAAAAATGTTCTATAATTAAAAATATAGAAATAAATTATGTTTATCTGTCGCGCGGATCGAATCGACGGGAGTTGAATCGTCGCTCAGGACGCGAACGCGTCCGGCGTACACCGGAATTTGCAATAAATGCCCTGGCTCACCAAGTCGGAAACGTGCGCACGCGGCAAGTAAGTTAGTTACAGATGTTAGTTAGCCGTGACATATACCGCGCACCTAATGGTTACAATTATGAGCTCGTCGCCACTTTCGGCTACGGCGATGAAGTTACAAATCGCGCGAATGCTCGCTTCGCTCCGGAATTATTCGGATAACAGTTTAAGCCTCACACGTCGACCATAGTAGCAGCAGCAGCAGCAGCAGCAGCAGCAGAGAGAGGGGGGGAGAGAGAGAGAAAGAGAGAGAGAGCGTGCCTTCGCAGCAGACAGCCGTGTCGTCGAGTTTCGATGATCGATAGCGCGACTAACTCGTGTGAGTTACGTATGTGTATGTGTTTTATCTGAGATATCTTCATAAATATAGATTTCGCATGAAGATGTTTCAGATAAGAATTAGATAATTGTAAAAAGTTTACGGTTTGATTGTCTTATTTTTTTAGATGAAGGCACTAAAAGTCGTTTTAAAAATCGTCTCAAGCTTTTTCAGTAAAGAGTTCCATTTTTAATCAGCTGTAATTGTAGGAGATGGAAAGACGAATCCAACCCATATATGACACCTTGACAGTGGGGTGACTCTGAAATGAAAAAGTCCAGAAAAGCAGGAAGAGTAATGAGTAGATAATGATAGTTTTCCGAACAAAATGAGCCATCTACTTATTATTCTCGTTTTTTATTCTCTTTTTGTCCCCGGGCCGATTTAATTTACGAATGGCGGATGACACCGATGCTTCTTTCGCCAAGTTTCCCGGCAAGTTACGTTAGTATTCATTTGTCAGTTGATTGAAATATTCGATTTCGCCGTATGAATAATTATGCGAAGAATAATAAGCGGTATAATTACGTGGGCAAACGATAAATTCACTTCTGGCTGGCGAGCGCACGCGACTAAATCGATTTATTCGACATTATGTATCCGCGCGCTGCGGGCGCTGCGCGAAATTGGCGCATCCTCTCTCCTTTCGGGTCGGAAAACGTACAGCTTCTCGATTTCTAAACTTGAGAGGGCGTTCGCTCGCGTCCGGGCGTGCGGTGGAAACGATTCGAGTTCTATGCCGTCGTATAACGCCGTCAGTTATAACCAATCGGCGGACTCCTGCACTGTTAGAGCGCGGGAAACAAGGTTTTCGTCGCGACGATTTCCCGAGCGTCGATCGGGCCGCAGCAATCTCGTCCCGAACGACGTCGGGCGTCGTGCCACTTCGACGTAAACGAACCTTTCAAAATCACTTTCCGATATTCCGCCGCTCTTTTCTATCGTGACGGGGCGCATGCGTAACGACGCCGATCGTCGTGGGATGCATGGCAGCGAGACGAGCCCCTGGCCGTAAATAAAAGGACGATCGGCCGAGATAGAAAGCAACCAGCCAGCCGACCGACCGACCAACCAACCAACCAACCGACCAACCAACCAACCAACCAGTGATACCACTGATATTCTCCCATGAGATATCGAATGCTTCGAGCATACAAAGAGAAATCGAGCCGAGATCAAATCTCGGAAAAATTCGAAGATTCCTCTCGCGTTACTCTGGAAATAATGATTCTAATTGGGAAATGAGGTTAACCATTCGAATCCCCTGGTTAGTTGATATCATTGACATGAGAATATCTAAACGTGCATTGTTATTTGGAGCAAGAGAGTGCCGATGTATGGCAAGGGAAAATCCGAGTTGAAAGGATGAGACCAAGACGTTCTCTAATTTCTTCGTATTCCCTAATTTCTTCGATTTCCTAATTAACTTTGTTATAAAACGAAAGACAATCACGAGTAGATTGCAAATATATAAGTTCCCAAGGGAATCCTTTTAGCGGTCTCAAGAAAATGAACTCCAAAAGTTTCAAGTCCGACAGATGGCGTTACCAAAAAATTAAAGAATGGAATTAATTATATAGATAAAATATCTTTATTCAAAATTATTATTTGCATCAAGAATCATGTCACTCAAACTCTCGTTGAGTCAGAAAATCATGGCAATTGCCGTATCCAAGTTTCCTGAGAACGCTGAAAGGATACACTTTGAAACACACTTACACAGGACGTCCCAGAACAACTTCCGAAGCAGATATAGAGATAAACCTAGTTTTAGATTAAGATGAACCTAGTTTTGCGATATTCACAATAATTATCGAGATACTGATTAAAGAAGATTTGTGAATGATCATGTGAGATATGGTAGATGAACTATAGTGGCGAAATCTGCCGTCGTGTGCTTGTACATTAAGTCAAACTGAATAAATGTTTCCACGAGAGCTTCGAAAGTTATTCTAGGATATCCTATATATTTGTGATTTATCTCATGATTATATTTTTGGTTTTACAAGTTCATTGAGAAATCTTTTGTAGCTCTAATTTTAACCTGAACATTCTAACATCGGTATATTATCAGTGTACATATTTAATTGAAATTGGAAATTGAAGTCCCACTTAGCGCCTTCAAGTGATAGAAACTGGACAAAATGCCACTTGGTGCTAAAGAGGACTTTTCGGTGAGAATTCAACACGATTGATAGGTTAAATATTATCGAAAAGGGTTAATATAGAATTCGAAGTATATCAAAGTAGACATTAAATAGAATGTCAAGCATAAAAATTTCGATTTGGTAGATATATTCAACTAAAATAACACAAGCAATCTATGCTGCAGAGGAAAGAATATGCTCCTCTATTTATTACGATAGATACGAGCTTTGTGACAACTGAGCCGTGTGACTTCTAGACCCGGTCCGTCCTACTCGGCGGATGAAAGACATTCCTGGAATATCGCTTATAATCCAGAAATACTCGGGAACTCCGTACGCGAGTCCGCGCTCGATTCGTCGGAAAATTTCGGGTAGATATCGATTGAGGGGGCGAGCGGGGACAATGATGGCCGGGAAGAGGGAGGGAGAGGAGACCAGGGGAGGACAAGCACGGCAACTCTAGCGGCGCGGTATACTTTTGATGCATACGCCCGCGGTCGTGTTTATGTTAATGTAATTTTGTGGCCGCGACGGTGCTGAAATAACGACTAAGCCCCGGCAGATAAATCGTTTCTGCATACGCATGTGATATGCATGTTTCCCCGCCGTTGCGTAACAGCGCGGAACAATTTCGCCCGCGCCCGCAATTGAATCGCGCTCGGTTTCGAGACGATCCAGAGAAGGCGCAGGGGAGAGCCGGAGCGGGGCGAAGGGGAGGGGAGAGGAAGGCGCACACCGCGTCTCTCCCGTGCGGGCTGTGCGCTTTCTCTCGATTACAGTCGTAGCGGGTGACCGAAGCAAGGGAGAGAATTCCCGAGTCCCGTCTCCGGCACAATTACTCGAAGCGCGAACCGTGGAGAATTAAATAGTTCCTCCGCGTCGTGCGCGGCGAAAAATGCGCGCTCGAAGACTCGGCTGTGTCGTTCCCGTGCTCGAGTCGGGGCCGAGGCGCTGGGGGAGGCCGATCGCTCGTTACCGACCGATCAAACGGTTATAAATTAAAGTCATTAGTTCTCAAGTTGGTGGTCGGTTGCGGCGCGGGATCCATCTTGTTGCCTGATCTCGGTTCTCGTCTCTGCCGAGCCAATAATATCAATGAGCGCTCCGCGCTTCGCGGCGATGTAATGCCTTAGTAACATCACTCACTCGGCAAAGTTCGTTAAACCGGCTACATTTGCGGCGAGCTCGATATTGTTTAAGCGGCCGATATAAATACATTTGCGAGGCGAGTCAACAATTGGGCTTACCATGAGCGCGCGGGTATTTCTCCGGCATTAGTATCATTAGTCTGTATTGCGGTTGCCGGCTTGTTAAGCTTAGCCAGCGAAAAGCAATCGATGAGCGGTACGCCCGAGCGGTCGTTGCTTACTGCTGGTGTTGCTGTTGCTGCTGCTGCTGCTGCTGCCGTTGCTGCTGCTACGCAGGAAAAGCGAAATGGAACACTCCGATGGCTTGGAGCCGTGAAACGAATTTCAGGGAAACGGCAGATAAAGAGTGCGTGCTTGCCGAGCGTAAAGTAGAAAATGTTAAATCGACTCGCGGCTGTATTGGCGGGTCGATATTTCGCGCGAAAATGACTTGTCGCGATTAAAAAGGATGCGTTGCTACGATTATTCGACGCAACGATGTGGCGAAATTAGTTCCTTACAGTGAATAAATATTTTTGGCGCCTTATACGTAATAGGGAGCGAATAACAGGGTCGCGCATGTCCGACGCATTTTTTCGTCAACTTAACCCTTAAAATCTCTAAAACCCTTAAAACCCTTAAAACCCCTAAAACCTTAAACATTGGCAAATTTTGCCCAGCGCATCTTTTTTCGCCCATAACTTTCAGAAAAATGATCGAAATTTATTTCTCTTTTTTTTTTAATCAGAATAGAAAACGTCGAGGAACATAATGCTATTAATATTTTTGCAATCCAATAAAATTGAGAAGTTATAATAAACAAAAAAACATATGTTTTCAAAAACGATGATACATGAAAAGTCTAGGTAAATGTTATTTATGTTTAGGATTCTAGGTTTTGGTTCTGTTAAAATTGTTAAAAAATTCTGATAAAATTTATACAGCTTCACATGTTGGCACAACCAAATTTATGTATGGGCCAACCGTTGCCAAATTTATGTATGCCGTTTTACATTGTATGTTTAGTTTCTCTCATATCAAATCTGCTGATAAAAATAAAACGAATATTATTATGCATAAAAATATTCAGTGCGAAATGCCACGATAAGGAAAAGAGAAACCTTGTTGTATGATTGACAGATGCCAGGTTTAAGACTTAATCAACTGACAACTTCCTTAAACGTGAACGTGAACGTTGCGTTATCGCGCAGTGGCTGAAACTCTGCTTGCGGGTGGGTCGCATGTACATGCGTCCATGTGTGCGATTCAGCATAAAATAGCGGAAGTGACGTGCGCACTCGCGCGATAACGGAAGCGATAAAATAACGCCTAAGCTCGCGGACAAAACAAACGCGGGTTTTGTCCTTCGCGTCGCGGCGTAAACCAATTTTACCGTAAGCACGCACACACACAGCCGCACATGCACACGTCCGGGAATTGAATCGCTCCGCTTGCTTGCCGGAGCCCGCGGGCGGGCGGAATGTGTTTTGTTGCCGATTTCCTTTCCGGGGGCTGCTGCCGGTGGTACCTCTCGCTACCTTGCGGCTTGCAGTCCGAAACAGAACCCGCCGGGAACGGATCTTGCGTCACGGGGGCAAACAAGCATGCGTAATTCGTATCGATTTGCATCACGGGTCGAGAATTCTGACATACAGTTCGACGGCACGCCGGATATTTAAGGCAGATTAAGAAATTTCACATCCTACTCCCTATATTCATACACGATCAGTATCCTGATTTAAGAAGAGAAGCTGCTCCGTTCTCTCTCTCTCCCTTCTTTCTCTTCCTCTCTCTTTCTCTCTCTCTCTCTCTCTCTTTCTCTCTCTCCCCCTTTCCCTCACCGAGTGCTCAAGCTGCGAGCATTCCCACAAAATGTGTCTGCTTAATGCCACCACGAGCAGGCATGCCTCGAGTTATCCGGCCGCGCGGTGTATTCGCAGCCTCGGGGCGAAGCACAGCTCATCCATAACAATTCGTAATAACGTTCGGATAAACCGCCGAGAATATCCGCAGAGCGCCGTCGGAAGCGCGCGCGCACCCGACGTTAAAGGCGACCTGCCGCTTTTTTACCCACCCTCACCGTCACTCCCACCACTGCCACCCGCTGGTTGCTCGGTTTGAAAACAGGGTCGTGCTGATTGGCAGTGGTCACCCGGTTTTCCCCAGGTCACCGTGGAAAGTTGAACCGGCTAATGGAAATTTGTTCGTCCCGCCGAACATACGTCGAGTCGCATGACATATCGCCTGCGCCCGCTCGTCCTCTTTCTCTCTTTCTCTCTCTCTCTCTTTCTACTCGTTTCTCTCGTCTCTCTCGCCATGTCCTCCGCCTCGTCGCCCGCCAAGTCCCCGGAAGTGCACGTCGTTCGTTTTCATTCCCGTGCGCCCCTTCCTCCCTCCCCCTTTTAGCCGTTTGTCGGATCTCGCCGGCTCGTTCTGGAGCATCTCTGCTCCTTTCATCAGCGCGTACACGTGCGTCTCACATCGCGAAAATTCGGCCGTCTGTCTACTTGAACTGCATCGGAAGAATCGCAACGAGGGGATAAGAGTCTCTGTTTAACCCTAATGAGCTCGACGAGCAGGTACGTTGGGGAACGTTTCGTTACGAGTACCGCTTGTAATCCATATCTTCATCCAAATTACCAATTTAGCATATTGCAATTTAAGAAAATAATTGTAGTCAACGCTAGATTGTACTGGAAACTTAGATGGACTTTCATTTCACATTTAGCATAGATTTTCGTATTACATTTTGCTTGAGTTGTTTTCAGCAAAGTTTAACAATTTCTTTCGCATTTCTCTCTCTCTTTCGTACATCCATTCGATGGAATGAAAGTGACATGTAAATCACATATTACTCACATGTAAAGTACATTACGAGTAACGTATGAATGCAACCTCTACAAATCGACTAGTAAAGTTGCTGCCATATCTATGTACACCATGTCTATCTAGGAATTTTGTAAAGGTATAGCCGGCTTTAAATTCACGAAGAAGTTCACAAGTATGAAGAAAGGCGCGCGCGCGACGCTCGATACATTCTATACATCAGTTAATCCACAAAATCCTTCCTGCTCTCCTTTCAATCTAAAGGAGAGCTGCACTTCATTTAAATTATCGTGCTCGTAATAACATCTCTGCATTTCAATAAGGTTGCCGAACTATCCTTACTTTCACGTCGTGACATCTCGTCCCTCTCTCTCTCTCTCACTCTCTTTCCTATTCTGTCTTTCTCTCTCTCTCTCTCTCTCTCTCTCTCTCTTCGCCCATCATATTCTCCTCTCGTCCCCCTCTCTTCCACCCCAATTTCATCCCTTTAACTCACCCCGGTCGTCTTCTCGCCACTTTTCAGAGTCATTCCTTTTTTCATCAGCTCGCGTTCGCTCAAGTCTCACATCAACAGCATTTAACCTCATGTATATATGCATTTCGATTACGGGAGGAACGGGGGGCCGTGAGACTATAAGTGGGAGGGCGGAACAGCGGGTGCGGAAGAAACATAGTATGCCTGTCGGGAAGAGCCGCGCCGGGCAAGTCCTTGTCAGATATGCCTGCTGCAATTTGCCTGGACCATTAAGCTGCTCCCATCGAAGGAAAAATGCCATTCGCTGTTCTATCCTCGTCACCTTCTCTCGATTAAAAGAATCTGCCGGAAGTGAGCGACATGGGAGAACGAAAGAAACGAATATTGAGAAGATAACTACACGACTGCATGTTACCCACCAAAAATAGACTACCAAAAAATTTTTGCTACTTCCTGCAATCCCATATTCTAAGCGAAAACTTTTACCAAAAGAGTATTTCTCTTGTAATGAACTATTAATTGAAAATCCACTAGATATTATTCTAACATTTTTCCTTTTGGAACAAAGGAAATATGTGTGATTGAAGCAGAATGCCCTCTTGCTAGAAGGAATTTTTATTAAGAGCAACATTTTGTATTGTAGATAAAAACGAAATTCCTCCAACTTTAAGAATATTATGCTTAAAATATTTTCTTGTTGATTTTAGAAGAACCTTCTGGAGGCTGTATGTAAGAATAAAACTTTAAAGGATTCGATGAATGTCGCTAAGAACAAAGTTGTACTTTCTGAAGGTATATGATAAGATTATTTTGAAACACGCTTGATGGATCTCAACGAGATAGGCAAATGGGTGAATTCGTGGCAACCCAGTAGATATCGAGCAATTGTTTAACTCGCCATTCTCTCGATTGTGTCCCTTACTTATAGTACTAAGGGTATTTGGGCATCTCGCGAATTCTGTAGACCTTTTGATGGGAAGCTCATGACTCCACAATACAGTGAACAACTAGCTTAAAATATGGCATACAGTTTCAATCGTTAAAGCACTCTGAAATTCATAATGTAGGCAGGTGATTGTTCTTTCTATTTGTATTTTTGAATCGAAATTTTGGTTCCACGTTAACCTTGCAAATTCCATCGAACTTGGAGGACATTGTATAGATTGTATTGTCCTTCTGAGATACAATGAAAAAATAGTTGCTCGATACAAATAAAATATTAAAACCAATATCCTGAAAAATTACGAAGACATTTTGAGCAACTCGCTTTTTAGTCCCTTGCGTCTGTTTTGGCCAAGTTTGTCTATCGTCTATCGACATCACCATCCGCTCGCACGGCGCGCTGCGCTCGAATTTAACGAAGGATTCAACGGTGCGTTCGATGTCGCTTCGGTGCAACACCATCGCGGTGACAGATTCGATACGCACTCGATACCCCGATGAAATATCGCCGAACGAGCGCATATAGCCGCGCCTACATCATCGACAGTCAATTTGGGATGACAGAGAGCACGCTGTTAAACGGGCCACCGTGCAAATGCGCCTCGCAGATCATGCGCTCCGCGAGAGACCCGTTGCCGCGTTTCCTTCCGCTTGCATTTTTTTTTTAATGCGCGATAAAAGGGAGGAGGGAGGGAAGATCAGCTTGTCATTCGCAATTCTATATCTGTGTGTGTATAGATTAATCTTTATTTACATTAAATGCAGATTCTACGATACGTTCGCGTGAAAATACGCATGCACGGAGTGAGAGAACGAAAATACTGAAATCCAAACACCCTGTACAGAGAAAAGCGCGCGCGCGATCAAGCTCCATCGGGTCTTGCGCGAGTAATTTTCGGGACGGGCGTGTACAGGTGCGTATCGACGATAAAGGGTTGTCGAGGACGACGATGAATGTCATGCATACGTTACGCCTGTCCCCCGGAGCATATTGCGACCGGAACGTTCCATTAATCGCATTCGAGCGCGCTTCCAATCTCGCTCGCGAGCATTATTAAACGAAATTATCTTACGTAGACCGACGCGACTCGCCATTATGGCCGTCTCTCGTGGCCATCTGATACCACATCAGACGCGCACGACGCCCGCAACAAACGCGATCGCGGATTGAACGATCGATATAGTATCGATCGGTCGTATGCGACAACAACTTCTTTCTCTTCGACGCGACTCTTCGAGCACTGCTTTTCGTCGCGCCGCTGTTTTACCACACGTAACGTGTCATACTCGACGATGACGATATCGTCGGAACATCGCTGTCTATCTCAACAGACACCGTTGCTGAATGTTAATCTCCGTGTGTGTGCTACATGTGTCTCGAGATCCCGTTGAATCGTTTGCGCGGCATCAGTGGAGAGCCCCGTGAAGTAGATGCGGTTGATGCCGCGCGATGTACGTTCGCATGGTTCTTCCGTAACCCGCGCGCACACACCGTGGCGTATTTGTAACGCGTAAAGCTCGTTCCGCGCGATAGAATCGGTTAAACGAAAATAAACATTTTACATTTCGTCCTACGCGTATACGTGTGTGCAAGCGCGCGTCGATGTATCCCCGTGTATCTGCCACACATTATAATCGGTAAAACCCCCTGAGATAGAAGCGCGAGCCACCTGAAATAACAGCGAGAACCGGAAGCGATTAAAGGAGAAAAGAAATTGCTAATCTACCGATCCTGCGGTAAGGAAACAAGCGGGCCGAGTAATACAATAAAAATAACATGGTAAGTTTGATGTGGAACATGTGGAACAAACGGATATCGCGGACAATTTATTTTTTATCAGGCCACCAGCTAAAAGTGATTCTTTCGAGCGCACCTTCTCGCCCTTCATACGCGTGAAACTCAAACCTCCCATTTCCTCGGCAATCGCGCGCGCATGTGTGTGTGTGTCTTTGCGTGCGTGTGTGTGTGCGTGTGTGCGCGCGTGTAAACGGGACGTCGTTAAAGACACAATTATCGTCGCAACGACCCTTTTTCACCGTCGACCCACCTGCCTGTCCAAGCCCCCAATCTCCATTCCAACGCTGCAGCCCGACGCGCATCCCCGCGAAACACGTCAAAACAATATAAAGCGGTGTGCGTCGCGTTTCCCGGCTTGTGCGTTCCGTGTCAGCCGCGCGACATCGATATTTCGGGAGTGCGCCTGTCCATGTGCCCGTCGCGCACTTACGTGTGCGTGCGACAGGTCGTGATACGTCGGGAGTACGCGTGTACTCGTCTCGCGCTCGTAAAATCCAAGAAAATAGATTCGAGAGGTCTATCGAGAAAAGTGATATCGCCGCGTCGTTAACTTCCTCAGGAACGAACTTACTGAACATTTTTCTTGGTCTCTGAATTTATTGAGGCTTGAAGAAGATGATTTAACTTTGTAAGGTGACATAAATACGGCATCTGTCAATCGTACGACGGCATCTGTCAATCGGCTTCCCTTGTCCTCGTCGCGGAATTTCGTGGTGAATATTTATGTATATAGCGATGTTCTTTTTTAGTTACATAGTTGGTTGGACAGTTTTGTCGACAGGTTTGAAATGAATGAAACTAAACATGTCTAAACATTAGACGTCATATGCGCCTAGTTAAAGTTTTCTACAATTTTCAATTTTATTTACAAAACAAAGTACCAATATTAACTTTTAGACATAGACATAGACATAGCATAGACATATATGACATCTAGATAACATGTATGTATCAATATTCCTAAAGGGAACTACCACGAAGGTCAGCGATGACCGCAATGAAACAAATACGTCATGTATCATGACACAGCTTAAAATTTAATTATATCAAAATACGAAATATTTTATCATTATATGTTTATGATAATAAAAATTTCACTGCGGACTAAGGAGTAGAATCTACAAAAGTCACCAAAAAATCACCGTGGTAAATAATATAAAATAGAGTACGTCATCATAACAATAAAAAGAAGGAAGATCTGGGCTAGATGGCAAATTTTTCAGAATTATAAAATTATAACTTTGCAGACAACTAATTGTTGCAATTCACTATATACACATAATAGAGACAATTTTCCTTTATGTTTTAACGCTCAACGATCCGTACATCGTATATTTTCTTTTATAATAACCGGAATATGAACATACTGCAACGTAGCTATCTTGCCCCAGTAACGAGTCAAGTTGACTAGTAACTCAAAATAAGTCCACGTATAAAATATCCCGATTAATAGTTTGAGGATTTCCATGAGAATACACATAAATTTGTTTTATTTATATATTTTATCATATTTCAAATACTATACTTTTGGTTTACAAAAAGAAAAACTTTCTATGTTACATTTCATAAAACGGTTTTTTTCCATGAAAATTTCGTATACAATATTTCATCATTACATACTCTTTATAGAGTAATAATTTCACCACGATGTAAACAGCAAGTCGTACGAAACTTGCTAGGCGTTTGCCATGCCATAAGTCTTGCGTAAAGCGGTATTTACAATGAGAACCTAAGTCATAAGACTTCAGTTTCAAGCTTAACCTTAAACCGTAAAAAATTGACCAGTCACAGAGTCGATTATTTTCCTCGTATTATTTCTTACGGCTTAAGACTTAAAGCTTAAGTCTTATGGCTTAAGTTTTCATTGCAGACACCGCTTTATCGCAACCTTAATCTCAAGAAACTTGCTCATGGTGAAATGCCGAGTCGTCGCGTGAAACAAGTATCAAAACAGTACGAAATAAGGCGCGTGTCGTGTCATATTCACCATCATCGCGCCACCGCAGGTATTTCGGGAATGCGACACGACGACGGACGTCGGGGTTGCCCGTCGACGAGACACGTACTGGGTCGATGCCCGGCTGTGCGTCCCGCGTCCGTGTATAGGTACGTGTGAACCAATATTGGCTGCCAAGTGAGGGATGCAGCGCACGCTGCGCGTTCAACGCCGCCAACCGAGAGTCTTGCGGAGAGAAAAGCGAAGGCGCGCCAACCGCCTCGTCTCGCGAGGGTGGGCCGCGGCGCGAGAGAGCGGCCCGCTTCCTCGGACTGTTTCCGACGTCTCACGTTGTCCGATAATGGGCTCCGCATACCCCGCGCCGACTTATGGGCGAACGTCTCGCCGTCTTTCCTCGCCATCCGGCGTTGTACGCGGGAGAGACTTTTTCGGGATTATACGACAGTACGGCTGATCCCACCGCTGCTGAGGCTGACTCGATGAGAATGATATGAGGGTGCGATTTATTGGACGCTTTATAAGTTTTGAATCGTCTTTTATATACAAATGTAATGACGTCTGTCATGTAACCAAAATCTATTGTGGTCTGCAGAACAAGTGCTACGAGAGACCCCCGTAAGATTTACTTGCGGCATACATCGCTGAGAGTATCGCCAAAAATCACATATGGCAGACATATCACAAAGCCAGTGTATCATTTTATCCCAGAGTTACTATGTTTATTATAATCATATGGATGAGCGAGAAATAATATTGACATTTTGTTGTGATAATCATATTTAGACAAATGATATTCTAGGTTACATTTCAAAATATCCTTTTAGAGGAAAATTTTACTATAGTATTTCTAGAATATGTAACGCGAACTGTAGTAAGTTTCAGTAAAATTTTCCTCGAAACGTTTTGAAATGCAACCCTAGTCTGTTCTCCGTTTACTTGTCTCTGCGTCCCTTCAAAGTCGATGATAGTAACGAGGCACACACAGTTCTTAGACGTTTGACGGGTTTGCGGCGCCGTTCATTGACTCGGGGAGGCAAAGATAGGTGTCTGAGAAACGTGCAACACGACGGGGCTAATTAGAGTTACCGCTGTGAAAGACGGCGGCTTAATAAAAGTGCAAACTTTAGTCACGACGTCGGACGTCGGTCGTTATAATAAATGTTAGGCGCG
Organism: Odontomachus brunneus; assembly: GCF_010583005.1. Lineage (NCBI taxonomy): Eukaryota > Metazoa > Arthropoda > Insecta > Hymenoptera > Formicidae > Odontomachus > Odontomachus brunneus. The sequence continues at coordinate 1,223,745 of NW_022639533.1, forward strand.
CGGGGCGATTCGCCCGAGAAATGTCAGCGCGACAGGGCATTGTCTCACTGCGAACAAAGCAAGGCGACCTTTCTCCAGAGCTATCGGCCTCCATGACTTTTATCGTTATTACGAACGCTGCAAAATACAACAGCGGGTCGAGACTTAATTCCAACGGCGTAGAAGCGCGGCGAGATCGCTCGCGGGGTTCTCCCCGATTTTCTGAAAAGCACAACTTTTCTTTTAAATTATGCTATTTTTTAAACCATATGAAAAATTTTGCTTGATTCGCGCTTTCATAAAATTCATATACCTGTACTTCTCTCTCTCCTCCCCCTCCCTCTTCTGTTTCTCTCTCCCTCTCTGTCTCGTATAATCTCTTCTCCGTTTTAATTCATGGCAACGTTTAATCAATCTAGCGCAAATTTTTAGAACTTCGTTTCGTCATTCAATTCCCACGAATATTAACTTATACGACCAGGTTTTGCGACGTCCGTTTCCAATTTAAATTGCAATTTCGCACGGCCATATATCTGTCGCTTTTTGTTAAAAATCGATGTTGATACGGGCGGCGCGCAACTCAGGCACTGCATCGTGGAAGTTTCACAACGCGATGAAGATTCCCCCACAGGGGTCCTTCCAACCGCCTTGGGTATAGTATCATTTATCTGACTGCCAGCTCGCAAATTTATAGCGCGTACTCTACAAACAAGCATGTTATCTCGATACAAGCGCTTACAACGTATCATTAATCCTTTACGGAAAAGTTATCGTCAACGCGAAGGGAAATCCGATCGCGCACTCTCGTCCCTTCACTCCAGCATCTCCGCTCTTAATATCTCGTTGAGGCGCAAAACGAATCTCGCCCGGCGTTTATCGGGATTTATCGAAATTGCATATCGCATACAATCGGTAAATTCAAATCAACTGTAAGCGCTAATAAGCGCAAAGTCGTCAAAAGAAAGTTAGAAAGAAAGTTGCCGAATATTTCACACCCCCGACTTATCATTCTCGCGATCATTGAGACGTGAAATTCGCTCACCGTGCGCAACGAGCAAAATTGCAATCTGAATTCGCGGATACATAATTAATGCGCCGTTTGACAAACGCCTCTCGACGCGCCCAGGCGAACATAAATAACCAGCGACTCGAGATCATTCCACATTCAACGCGACGTTCCATGAAAGTCGTTCTCTCTCCCCTGCTCATTCTTTCTTCCCCCCCCCCTCTCTCTCTCTCTCT
>NW_022639533.1:1225235-1228493 GCF_010583005.1 Odontomachus brunneus
TCTCTCTCTCTCTCTCTCTCTCTCTCTCTCTCTCTCTCTCTCTCTCTCTCTCTCTCTCTCTTTCTCTCGCACGCACGAGCGAGCGAAACAACGCACGAGAAAAATCGGGCCCACGCCCGGCCACATATATTCAACGGGAGACGGTCCTTTAACGTCTAACTGCGCGTTCAATTTCGTCGTTTGCACATCCTTCAAAAAGTTCGGCCCATAAAAAGCGCAGGTCGAGAGGAGATGGGACGACGGTGCCGAAGACACTCCAGGAGATTCTCGATCCCCTAAGGACATCTCGCTCACATCGAACGATCCTACCCACCTCCGTTTCGTCTCTCGCACTGCCATCCCTCCTCCCTCTTTCTCATTCCCGTTGCGGAAGAGGACACGTTAGACCCTTTGCTATGCATGTTCTAACGCGCGAGTAGTCCATTCCATCCCCCTCGCCGTAGCCGTCGATTCCGACTTTGATATAACACCTACGCCTTTGTACGTAACTCGGGGATCAGTTTCCTCGCGAGCGGGGGTGATTTAGGCGCTACTTCGGGAGAGAGAGAGAGAGAGAGAGAGAGAGAGAGTACTAAGATTCGTAAGAGAAGGAGGAGAAAAAGAGGGGGAGAAGCGAAAGGATCGGCGCGATTCGCGAATATCAAATTGAAAAGTCGAATTTGAAGGGGGCGAGAAACGGCCGGCGACGAAGTCGGTGAGGAGAGGTGAGGCGCTTTCGCGACGACGACGACGTCGACGACGACGACGACGAAGAAGGGTCGAACTTCGGCAATCTCAGTAACTCAAGGCGGGAGGACTCCGTTTCTTAAAACTCGCCGAGAGTAGTAACAAGCGGGCCACCTCTTCGGGCTAAGAGAGAGGTAGAGAGAGAACTACCCCGAAGGTGATTGCTTCCGGGCTCGCGGATAGCTTGACCTAGGCCATTTGCCTGCGAGTCCTTTATTCCCTCGAGAGTACCGGCGATTATTACCCGGCGAGCCACTCTACTCCTCGGACACTATTACGCTCGTCGGAAAATTATTGAAACAAGTTGAAGGTGCGTCCGCGAATTTGGGTCGCGCGCGCGCATTATTTTCCAGCGTAATCTAAACCCTCGTTGGAGATCACGATGGGTAATTCTCTTTTTTATTTTTACAGTAATTGTTTAGAAATACTGCTGTGTCTAAAACCACGTTCTTTCTGTGGCAATCAACAAGACAAGTCATAAAAACATATGTATACACATTTCTATCGGGGGCAAAAGATTTTTTTAGAAAAAAGCTAAGCTAACCTAACTTAACTTAACCTGTACCATCATGTTCAAAGATATAATTTGCTGGTATGTATGCGCGAACGGGATAAGCGAGCGGAGGCAAAGCCTCCACTCCGCAAAGAATCTAACCTAACCTTAATCTAATCCAACCTATATCATTATAACATTGACGTAGGATGTCAAAAAATGAATAAATGTATATTTTTTGACAATATCATAATAATATATTTTGGGCTAAATAAGGTTTTTTACGAGATGTAGAGAGGGAAAGGGCGAAGCTCACACGTATACTATTTCTACACACATATTACTCACAATGAATTATGTGTCCTCGAGTATTTCACATTTGTCGATATTACGATGATACAGGTTGAGTTTGGTTAGATTTTGTTAAAAAAAAAATCTTTTGCTCCTTTAAAAAAAAATGTACGCACATATATTTTTACAGTTTGTTTTGCTGATTGTCACAGAAAAACATACGATTTTAGGTGCAGCAATCCTCCCAAACATTAACCTTCTTTTTTAATCACTCCACACATCCGAGATTATATCACGTAAATTAAACTCTGGTTTAGATCTGGGGATAGAAAAACGCTCGGCCGCGATGGAGTCAATGATTTCGGGATTATCGATGAGTTATGTGCTCGTAACGGGCGTGCGGAGCGTGAGGAATAAAATTGGGACTAGCTTCGAACTGGTGAGACGACGATAGCGACGGCGGCGGCGTAGCCACGAAAAATTCGATCTCGCGAACGGCACGGCCTGAAACCGAGCCCCGCAAAAGGTACGATCGTGCCCGGCGTGCCAGCGCGCGGCGCGCGGGACGATATTAAAATCGATGCCGGCAACAGATGTGCGAGGATAGCTTTACGGCGTCGGAGCCAATAACGAAAATCATTAAATTAACTTTAACCACCGGCCGCGTCGAGTATTAACGGCGTGCTAATTTTATTATTTAGCGTTTACATAAAAGTCGCGGCTTAGCTGGCCGCGCTTTCGCCGCTCGGCTCGCTCCGGAGACGAATCGTCGCGTCCCTTCGTACTATAATTTTTATTACAAAAATGACACGTAATTATTAATAATCTTTGATCCGTTTTCTATTTAAAGCTCTACTAATTTGTCGTTTTCACGTTTCTCGGCAAGTTTCTCTGTATTCCTGTGTTGGGAAGTTGATTTTCTTCGATCAATAGAGGAATTTTAGATATTAAGAAATAATTGAATAATAAGGAATTATCGCGATTTCTAGCCTGTTAATGGTCGCAGCCAATCGAACAGCAGTGGAATTTATTAACTACTTTGCCTCTGATCTAACTGAAACTAATCTAACCTAACCAAGCCTACAAAAATCAGCTTAGTACGAATTCATATGCAATGTGCATATTGTTTTAGTTTCTCTGTGTTTTGAAATTTCCATGTAAGTTTTCAAATTTTTACTTTACACTTTTTTATTTTTACATTCATAATATAATTAAAAAGTAAAAATGGCGACGTCGAGTATTGAAAAATGGTTGTGTTACATATATTTGTAAGACACATATATTATAACATGATTATAAAATATTGTGACTTAACGGGAACTTATCTCCGTTTTCATTAAGAGTTCCTGATTTATCCTCCAAAAACCGAATGGTATTTCCTATAATATATATCCAAAGTTCTTTTATATATCGAAATTATTAATCACTCGTATCATTTTTGTCAGTTGCATGCATTTTAATTATCAACTCGCTCTATTCTTCTCTGTTTACTCACGTCTCGCCCAAAAATATCCTCATGAAAAGCGTATTTGCATAGGTAGCTTCGGTAACGGTGCAATTTTGAATTGACGTTCGATCGAAACAGGACGGAATTGCAATAATCAAGTTATGATTTCACCCCGCGTATTAATAGATTGAGTTTGATTATGTCAGACAGAGAAAGCGAGGGCGAGAGAGAGAGAGAGAGAGAGAGAGAGAGAGAGAGAGAGAGAGAGAGAGAGAGAGAGAGAGAGAGAGAGAGAGAGAGA
>NW_022639533.1:1228788-1235679 GCF_010583005.1 Odontomachus brunneus
AGAGAGAGAGAGAGAGAGAGAGAGAGAGAGAGAGAGAGAGAGAGAGAGAGAGAGAGACAGAGAGAGAAAGAGAAAACTGTCAGCGGCTGTCGATCTTGGTGCTGTTAAGTGAAATTGTCATTTAATTAGCGACGGACATTAAATTCACCGCGGCTGGTAGACCTCGTCGCGGGACTAATAATAAAATGCGCCTCCTCGGAGCGAGTTTCACCGCCGTCGCGGATCTCTCCTTTTTCCTCTTATCGGCGCCGGTATGTTGCAAGTTGGATTAAAACTTGGGAAGTTGCCGGGATGGGGCGCGACGTGACGTCGCCGAGAATCGGTACATGTACTCGACACGCCGAGAACAGGCGAGAGAAGAGGACGACGCGAAAGTGCCGTCCTGCTTGCGCCATGAGACGCCACGGAGGGCGCAGTTAAGCGCGAAACGAGCGTTTTTGGCATAATTAAAAACGATGTAGTAAGCATGTCGCGCGAGAAACGCGAAAAATCGCTCGCGATTAGTCACCGCCGTGATTTTCTCTCCTTCGCACGCATCGATTTCCAACGAATTTCGCGCGGCGCGCGAATTTTGTCGCGATCAAAATCTACACCTTGTTCCCAACGAATCTTTTTTCTTTTGTTTTCATGTCCTCAAACTATTCGGCCGAATTAGCCGATGCCGAATACGTATACAAATAGCCGTGTTACTTCTAGCATGGCAAAACTCCAATCAAATTCTTAATCAGGCCGATTTTAGTCTGAGTTTCTCGAAAATATCGAGCGCCGTGCTACGCTCGTCAATCGCCGACGGTATCGAAGCCTGGTCAATTCAAATAGGTCGACGTTTCATAATCTGATGCGCTCTTCCGGTTACACACGAGATTGCGTCGCGCGGATCCCATCGTCAACGTCCGTGAAATCGAACGAATTCTCGAGCTTGATAACGAAGAAGTCCACGTTTTCGCGCAATAAACACTGAGAAAATATAATACTTGGTATTTGCGACTATAATTGCATAATAAAATAATTATCATGCTGATGATAAGTTTCCGTACATCCAATAGTAAGTTAAAGATTAAATTAATTATAATGATAATAATATAGCAATACCTCTGACAGAAAGATATGCAATTTGCGTAGACATCCACCCAGTTATCACCTAGTATCAATGCATTCTCAATGGTTCTAAAAATACTGCGTAGCAACTAGACAAGGACTTGATAGAGTTTTATTCAATGCTTGAAGCAGTTTACTGCGCAATATGTGAACTCCTACGTCTTGATCGAGATTCCAAATAGTTTTACTCTTCAGTTACTAGACAGAAGCTGACAGAACTGTCCAGTAACCGCTCGAAGACTGCATAAAAGATATCTAGCAGGGAACTCTATATGCATATCTCTATATTTCACTGCTTTTCTCTGTTAAGTCCACAAAAATATACTATTGGCACCGAAACCGACTGCAATTTTCACGAAATTGATTGTTTCTCCTCTTGGTCCATTTTTATCTTCGCACTATACGTCTCATAGCATCGGTTAAGAACGATACATCGCGCGACGACGCGAGAGACTCTTCTCTCCTTTCATGGCGCGTCGGTGCACGCCTGCCATTACGGCCGTTCCGTACGTGCGCTATCGATTACGTTAAATATCCCGCGATTCCCGAGGAATGCGAGCGCGAACGCGGCGGGAGCTTTATCGGACATGTCCCGGATCCAGATTCGGTAGATACAGCGGAGTCTCGCAGAATCAACGCCGTCAGGAATAGGGATTCCACGCGCGCGAGACCCTTGCGACCGACCGAGCGGCGGGAGCGGCCGGGGGTGCGGGGCAGGGAGGGGGAGTTAGGTAGGGACGCGGAAAACACACGGGAGCGTAAACACTGACTTAAATCACCGTGCACGCCTCGGGGGAGGATCGACGCGCGGTGTGTGTGTCGAAGGATACCGATCCTGCCGTTCACCCCGCCGCGTTGGCGAACGTGGTGGAATGATGAGGTGTCGTGCCCGGATAGAGAGAGAGGGCTTTCCGGACCGCTATCCCATCTGATTCCGTAATCCATTCCGGATACCTACGACGCGCCCTCCTTACTTCCTTCCTTCCTTCGGCGTCCTACCTCCTTCGCCTTTTCCTCCTCCCCCCACCCACCCAACTCCACCCCGTCGTGCTACTCGTTCCGGCCACGTCGGTCCCTCGTTCTTCCTCGTCGCCTTCTTCTTCCTCCGGCATCCCATCGCGAGGACGCGACGAGAGGCGACGACGCGGGACATCAGTCTCCTGTGTCTTCGCCACGTCCGGGCCCTGCAGATTCCCCGAAGAAATTCCTCGGCTCGATTCGCCCGCGCGCTCGCGCGTTCCCAATACAAATACTGTCCCCGTTCGACGCGCGCTCGCCTCTCCTCCGGGGAGCGTCGCGTCGGTAACATGGAATCTGCGAAATTCAAATATTCCGCCAAAAGGGAAAGAGGAAGGTAGAAAAAGAGACAGAGTGACAGTGGGACGACGGGAAAAGGAAGTGAAAGATCGAGAGGGCCTAGACAGAGAGAGGGAGTCATTTATTTTGCGCTTTCGAATGAATCCCCACAAGCGTCTGAAACTGGTAGTTGCAAACTGTTACAATACCGATATAAAGGAGGAAGAGAGAGAGTGAGAGAGAGAGAGAGAGAGAGAGAGAATGGCGAGAGAGGAGAGAGTACTTCAGCAATGCGTTGAGTCAAAAAATTTCAAGCTTTTCACGGGAATACAAAGCAGTTTGTTTCGAGCACAAAATTATTTTCCGTTTTACGGTCAAAAATTAAGTTTAGGGGATGAAATTAAACTGTTGTCTCCCCGAATGTCATTTCGTATCGCAATCTGACTACGAAAACGTGCGGAAGGCACATCGCGGATATTAAAAGACCGATTATTCTGCCAGTGTACAGGGAGCAATAATAAAACAGCTCCCGAAGAATTTCCTGTTCTATAGCGTGGAATTATGAAGTTATCCGAAGGCGTTCCAACATCGCGTACGGCAGTTTGTGCTCGATATATAATTTCCTCATACTCTCTCACGCACATACAACACAAATATACATACAACACCCACATACGCGCACGAGCGCACGTACACAAATATGCAAGGCGCATAGTTCGAGAAGAAGTATATATATAAAATAAGCAAGGAATATACAGGGTGTCTCAGACCTGCTGTCGAGCTAGCTCTTATACACGAAAGTTGGCTCGCCAAATTTGACCAAACACTTTGCACCCTCTTATTGTTCGCTTCTAGCCATTTTCACGATACGATAAAGTGATATCGTACAAGTTGGTCCGTAAAACGACACATTCTGGTACATTCTGGTACAATTACGCAAATCTAATGTTATTTAATGTGCAATCACGAAAAACTACCATCTATAATAGTTTCCAATTTAATCCTAATCTGGCACATTGGGATGACTTCCGATCCTATTGGATTTTTTATTTTATATCACTCGCAAATTAATGGAATGAGGACTTTCGACTTACGCGCGCGCGTTAAAAGAAACTATAATCCATGGGGATACGAAGTTTAAACACCGTTGAGACATTTTAATAGCTTGTCATATAATAAAAAGGTACAGCTGATATGGGATCGTTCTTTACCCTAGTATGCTAGTAAAAGGTATCAAAGTGTAAAATAAAAGTGATTTTCCACTATATTTCGTTTTTTTAATATTAAATATATATAAAACAAGTTTTATGTAAATAATTTATTTAATTTATACGTGATCAAGGTTTTTGTACTATTAACCTCTAATCACAAGCAAAAAGACTTAAGTTAGCTAATATTTGTAATAATTTCAATAAAATTCACATTATATAGATTAATATCACAAGAACCAAATGACTGAAAAAATAATGTATTTTCATGTACCTAAATAATTATATATTTTGAAGAATTGAAATATGTAATATTTTTTTCTTAAATATTTAAGTGTTGACAAAAGATCCAGAATGTCTGCGATTCGTTGTGAAAGAAATCACAACGAATTTTTTATGTAAACTCACGTTTTTATCGCGTTTTCCTTTGTACTCGCGATAAAATAGAATACTGAAGTGTAGATATTCCTCATTTCTGTACAATTCCATTCTACACGCTGAAAAATGTATTAATCATTTTTATAGATTTTTATAAGCATTTTTATGGAATGTAAATGAGCGGGGCAAAAGCAGCACCAATATACCAGATTAAATTGTCTGAAACATGTAAGGGCTAAATAAGTCAATTGCAAGCCAGTGGAAATATCCGCAGGTAAAGAGAAGGGCGATATTTCTTATACATCCGGTACAGGAGGTAGGCAGAGGTCGAGAGAGAAAGAGAGAGAGGCGATGAGTGAGAGCGCCAGGGATGTCGAACGATCGAAAGGGGAGACGTTCGCGATATCAGCGGCGTTAATGTCTTTTCCGCGGAATCGTATCGGCGACGTATGAAAATCGGAGATCGACTGGGATGAATATGTTTCGCGTCACGTCGCGTCGCGTCGTTTTATCGATCATCGTCGTCCCGACCGGCTAAATGCGAGGCGCATTTCATGCCGCGAGCTACTTTAATGTCCGCGTCCGGGTTCGCTTCGCAACGGGCTATTAAGGTAATGTTGTTTAAACGCGGCAAATTGGTCTGTGCGCAGGATTATAAAGAATAATACCGACCGCGGGAAGTAATATACGATACGAAAGGAAGGCGTTTCATAATCACGCCTTGTACCGAATTCGTCCAGCCGCCTCGCAGGATATCGCAGTCTGATAAGCGTCGTGTAAACGAGTCCGTGTGTGAGTACAAGTCCGCGCCGCGGAGAGAAACAATGCGTTCAAGTCGCCATTATCGCACGGGTAAGCTTTGTAGCCAATTGTCTGGACTCTTTGATGAGCGCTAATTACACCGGGTTATTTGCGATTGGCTATTCCCGACTCGCATCGTTCAACATAAAATTCCGAACGGGATCAAGCATCGCACACAAACATCACGACATAGCGATATTGCGATGAAGTGATTAATAGATGTTTACGCGATAAAGCAAAACGAAAATTCCACGCTTCCGAGGATCGCGAGGTGTTTCTCATCATGGAATAAATCGCCGCAATTTGCAGGATGTCAGTACGGTGACGCAAAATTGCTTTTCTCACCTCTCTCTCTTTCTCTCTCATTCCCCTCGCTATCCTTCTCTATCTCTCTTTCTCTCCCTCGGCTGTGCGGTAAAAGTTAAGTATCTCGTCGGCTTAGTCGTCCAGGTATATGTGCGCGCGCGATCACTCTCTCTCTCTCTCTCTCTCTCTCTCTCTCTCTCTCTCTCTCTCTCTACTCTCTCACACAGTGTCCGTGCATCTTGTGAAACTTTCACGAAGATCAAAGGCATGCGGAAGACGGGGGAGGCCGAAGAGGAAGAAGGAGATGAACGCCGGAGCAGCATCGCGCGCGAAGGATACTTCGGCCAAACTTTCGGATGTGGAGATATCCTGTCCTCTCTCTTTCTCGGCTGGTTGGCAAACTTTCGGCTACGGCACGGAACGAGAGACTTCTCTCTCTCTCTCTCTCGGCTCGCTTCATGGGGTCGCGTTCTAATGATACACCATCGCCGAGAGAATTCCGATGATAATTGAGGAACTCGCTTCCGAGATGGTGGAAGTCGATTTTCGGAAAATTCTCTTCTTTCCTATCCTTTCCCCTTCCCTTCTTTCCCTTTCTCTCTCTCTCTCTCTCTCTCTCTCTCTCTCTCTCCCTCTCTCTCTCTCTTGAACGATGTATTGCCCCTCAAAGATATAAACATCCGCAGTCACAGTTGTCATAAAGTTTCACAAAACATGAGAGTTCGCTCATTCACCCCAGCGATATCACATAACTGATGACGATAACAAAAAATTCCTTCTAGTCAGAAAATCTTGCTCTCGGATTGACTCGTAGGATCAGCTTCATGAGGACCTCCTGGTATGTGTACGAATTTCAATCTCCGTGATTTCACAGAAATCCCCGTCTTTTGTGCGGCGAAACTATGGGAAACCTCACGGCCGGAGATAAAAGATCACAGAATCGAAGGGTTAAAACAAAAAAAGAGAGGAAGAAAAAAAGAAACAAAAGCTTCAAAGAGCATAACGCACGATGGAATTGTCCAACTTCCAGCGTAAACAAAAATAACGCGACAAACGCCGGTCCCGTAACGCTCCGGGACACGGGGTGCATTCCAGATAACCATGCACGCGAAAAGCACAAACGCGCGAAACACTCGCGGAGAACAATAGCGCGGAGGGGGGGGGTGGGGAGAGGGAGGACGGACAAAAAGCCGGCGTAACATTCGCCGAGTACCGGCCACCGAAGCGCGCACGTTGTTCGACGTGGTCGAAGATTACAGCCGCGCGGGTGCAACTGTATGTACCTGCAACTACATCATGGATGTCGCGGCCACGGTGCATCGCGGGTGCAAAGTAGCTCGGGAAACAGTAATTTGTGCGACCAAAATGCAGGCTCGCCGGACCGACAGAGAGAAATATGCCGGCGCTGGGTGGTAGGTAACACCCCGTATGGTTCGCGAGAGAAGAAATCGAGGGTGCGACTGAGAAAAATTAACCGCAAGGGGCGTAAGGGCAGCAACGGAAAAGCAAAAGGGACGGGAGTGAAAAAGGAGCAAATCGGCGAATAGCTGATGGAAAAATTTCGCGGGAGTGAAGGTGGAGATAGAGGCGGGGGAAAAGAGCAGCGAAGAAACGCATTGCGGACAGTGGCGCGCCTTACAGGGTGGCTCGTGTCGTTCGAGGTTGTTCGCGGCGTGATTTCGAGGACACACGTCGGTAGAGTGCATTCGAGAATGTATTCGTTATCTGTTTCTTTAAAATGTAGTATCCCAGTCTCTCTCTCTCTCTCTCTCTCTCTCTCTCTCTCTCTCTCTCTCTCTCTCTC